>NW_007249393.1:530207-552126 GCF_000164805.1 Carlito syrichta | reverse complement strand
TGAGACCCTAAATAGACCAATAACAATCAAGGAAATTGACTACATAATAAGAAAACTATTGACCAAAAAAAAAAAGCCGTGGACCAGATGGCTTTCCAGCAGAATTCTACAAGTCATTTAAGGAGGAGCTTATACCAATCCTACTGAAGATATTCCAGGTGATTGTGAAAGATGGAATTCTTCCCAAATCACTTTATGAAGCTAATATCACATTGATACCCAAGCCAGGTAAATACCCAACAAAGAAAGATAAATACAGACCAATATCTTTGATGAACACAGATGCTAAAATTCTCAACAAGATCCTATGAACCGGATTCAACAACACATCTCAAAAATCATCTATCATGACCAAGTAGGCTTCATCCCTGGGATGCAAGGCTGGTTCAACATTCATAAAACCATAAATGTAATTAAATACATTAACAGATGAAAAAACAAAAACCACATGATTATATCATTAGATGCAGAAAAAGCTTTTGATAAAATCCAGCACCCCTTCTTGATAAAAGCCCTTGAACAGCTAAGCATACGAGGAACATACCTCAAAATAGTAAAAGCCATCTACGAGAAACCCACAGCCAGCATACTCCTAAATGGACAAAAATTGGAACCATTTCCCCTGAAAACTGGAACAAGACAAGGATGCCCACTCTCACCCCTCCTGTTCAATATAGTATTGGAAGTCCTGGTTAGAGCAATCAGAGAAGAGAAGGCAATCAGGGGTATTTAAATAGGAAAAGAGGAAGTCAAGCTATCTCTCTTCGCAGATGACATGATCATGTACCTTGAAAACCCAAGAGAATCTGTCAAAAACCTCCTTACACTGATAAAGGCCTTTGGCAAAGTCTCAGGATACAAAATAAATGTGCAAAAGAAAATCACATTTCTTTACACCAATAATAAACAAACAGAAACTCAAAAAAACCCACAATTCCATTAATAATAACCTTGGCATCTTCCTAAGCAGAACCATGAAAGACCTTTACAATGACAACTACAAAACACTGTTCAAAGAAACCAAAGATGACACAAACAAGTGGAAAAATATCCCATGCTCATGGGTTGGAAGAGTCAACACTGTGAAGATGTCCATCTTACCTAAGGCAATCTACAGACTTAATGAATACCCATCAAATTACCAGCAACATTCTTCTCAGACCTAGAAAAAACAACACAGGAATTCATATGGAAACACAAATGACCAAGAATAGCCAGAACAATCCTCAGAAGAAAAAAAAAAAAAAAAAGCAGGTGGTATCACATTACCAGACTTCAAACTTTAGTATAAAGCTACAATAATCAAAACAGCTTGGTATTGGTACAGGGACAGGCATATAGACCAATGGAATAGAATTGAGATCCTAGAAGCAAAACCTCAATTTCTCAACCAACTGATCTTCAACAAAGCCTCCACCACCTACCACTAGGGAGAGGAGAACCTATTCAGTAAATGGTGCTGGGAAAACTGGCTGACCACACGCAAAAGATTGAAACAGGACCCCTATCTATCCCCGTACACAAAAATTAACTCTAAATGGTTTAGAGACCTAAATTTAAAACCTCAAACCATAAGAAGCTTGGAAAATGAAGGACATACACTCATGGAAATTGGAACTGGCATTCAATTCCTGAACAAAACCCGAAACCCACAGGCCATAAGAGATAAGATAGACAAGTAGGACCTCATTAAACTGACAACCTTCTGCAAAGCCAAAGAAACCATCAAGAGAGTAGGGAGACAGCCTACAGACTGGGAAAAAGTATTTGCCAACTCCAGTCCAACAAAGGCTACAAGGAACTCAAACATGCTGAAAAAAAAAAAACAAACAAACAACACCATTATAAAATGGGCAAAAGATATGAACAGACACTTCACAAAGGAAAACATCCGAGCAGCCAACAGACACATGAATAAATGTTCAACCTCACTTATCATCAGGGAGATGCAAATCAAAACCACACTGAGATACCACCTAACTCCAGTCAGAATGGCAATTATCAATAACTCAAAAAATAACAGTTGCTGTAGCGGGTGTGGTGAAAAGGGAACACTTCTACACTGTTAGTGGGAGTGTAAATTAGTACAGTTTCTGTGGAAAACAGTGTGGTGATTCCTAAAAGCTCTAAATATGGACCTCCCATATGACCCCGCAATCTCCCTACTGGGAATATACCCTGAAGAACTCAAATCACTCTATAAAAAAGATATCTGCACATGTATGTTTATCGCAGCATCATTCACAATAGCATGAACCTGGAAGCAACCATACTGTCCATCAAAAGAGGACTGGATTAAAAAATGTGGTATATATACATGATGGAATACTATGCAGCCATAAAAAAGAACAAAATCATGAATTTTGCAGCAACCTGGATGGAACTAGAGTCTATAATACTGAGTGATCTCTCACAGAAACAAGGATCTGAGTATCACATGTTCTCACTGATATAGTGGACCTTGAATATCCAACATAATACTATAAGAAAATGACTGACAGTGGTGGGAAACTATGGGGTGAGGGAAAGGGAGATGGGATTAATGGTAGTAAATATCTGTCTGGGGATGGGGAGACACCTCTTATCAACAAGGGTGCCTAAACGAAGCATGTTTGTATATCTAACCCTTAACTGTACCCCACCGTATCATAATAAAAAATATTGATTAAAAAACACCTAAAGTAAGCAGGAAAATTGAAACATAAACATTATAGTGGATTTCAGTGATAAAGAAAACAAAAAAACTCAGAAAATTCAAAAATCAAAACTGTCCTTTGAAAGTATTAATAAAACCAATTAAATCCTCACCAGACCAACCAAGAAAAAAATACCAAACTCATAAATGAAAAAGAATTCATCACTACAAATAACACAGACATTTAATATTAAAGGAATATTGTAAAGCATTCTATGCCAACATGTGATATTTAGATGAAATGGACCATTTTTTTGAATGACACAAACTACTAAAGCCACTGAAAGATAATAGATTATGAAAACCCTTAAATGTACCAGAGAAATAGAAATAAGAATTAAAATGTTTCCAACAAAAGAGAGGTTTTGCTTCAGCAGAAGAAAATTCTCCAGGGAAGGAGTTTGCTGTGTGAGACATTAGCAGTTATTGCTGATAAAAGATCGAGAAGGGCATACCAACCTGTTAGAATGGACCTGGACAGGGTAAAAACACCATCTCCTATATGTATGCATGAGGATTTCTTTTTAGACATTTCAAACTTTCATTGTTTTACACTCTGATTTTTTGAAGCTAATGTCTACTCTCACTGGTCAGAGCCCTTACCATGTTAAATATTTTAATGTCTTTCTTGGATAATGCAATTTAAATACATCAAAGGAAGAATAGGATGTATTAACCTAAGCTTAGCTCTTTTAAGGAGAAGATAAGAACAACAAAAACCATCATACATGTAAGGCAGAAATTAGGCTACATCAAACTCTCATTTTGAGTACTCTTAACAGCACTTCCCTTTTTTCTCTAACACACACATAATAATAAAATAATAATTTTACACACATTCTTTGTATTAAAATTTTGATGGCAACTCTTTTTTTTTATTATTTGAATTTCCTTTTTTATTTTTATTTTAAAGATGTGGGGTACAATTCAGGGTTAGGTATACAAATGGTCATTGTACAGGTAAAGTTTGGGACTCACTTTGTTTCCCACTTCACTTGGTTTGAGATCAAATACCCTTATTGATGAACTGTGACCTCTTACCTCGCCTGGCAGTTTCCCACTACTGTCAATCATTTTCTGATAGTATATGATAATTGTTCAGGGTCCATTTCCACTTATGAGTGAATATCTTTTATTTTCTTACAAATTATGTGATAATTTTGAATTTATGCATAGTAGATAATAGAGCTAAAGCAATGATCCACTATCTAAGTGACAACATATCACTTAAAATCAGTGAGAATATGATGATAATATGTTTTATTTGCAATGGCAGGGATTTTTGATGGAAGAAACATGCCTGTAGATAGAAGTTTAAAACTCAGAACAAACCAGTTCTCTTACAAAAAAGCAAATTGTAACACATTTAAAACAAACAAAAAAATTTTACAGAAGAATGCAAATACCTTTAAAAATTATTCTGGAAATTGACATACAAAGCAATAAATATAGTCATAAAAACTAACTGTAATCTATACTAATTAGCATCAAGACACCTACTAGCTTTTTGAGTAATCTGGTTTCAACCTATTAACCAAATAGAATTTAAACAATTTTAAGAAAACTGCTTCATAAAAATTTCTGAATTATTTATTAATAATAACTGAAATGGCTTACTTTGAGAGACTAAGTAGAGAATGAACATTAATTATTGAGTCAATGAATAAAATTCCTTTATATTTTGTACTATGGATGAATAAATTCATTTCCAAAATTTTACCATGATATACATTAATTAAAATAGTGTGTCAGAATATGAAACTTTACCAAAACAAGCAATAATTAAAAATATGATAAAATACACAAGCTTATTTTATTAGGACATTTTAATAGAAAGATAACTCATCACAGAAACATATAACTCATTTTAATGAACTGTAGTTTATCCCTTTATGTTTGAGTGGTTTCCATGATACAGACCAGGAAACAAAGAAGATATGTACACCAGTCATAAATATAAATGAATTATAAACTTGATGTTTTTCTTCAACTTTATTATCTACCAAACATAGCATCAAGTTTCTAAATTAACTGGAGGTCATATTTTTTATTCAAGCAATGATTTTCAAACATTAGTTTTGGTTAGCTAGTTGTGTTTTTAAATATGTTTATATGTTTGCTTTTCTTAAGGCAAGTTTGCATTTATTCAAAGATGTGAAATTGACTTTATGACATTCCTTCTATTAAATAATTAGTCTCTAATCAGACATGCACTCATACAGCAGAAAAATAGATATCAATGGGACTCAATTAGATACTGCATGGCTGGAAAAGCACCCATAGGTTGTTAAAAAAAAAAAAAAAGAATTTGTCAACTTTATCATCAAGTAACCAATGGTCACATATAAATTCTCATAGACCCAGGATTCTATAAGAATGAAAGAACTTCAATCAATCTTAGGTTCAATACAAGAAGAAAGGAAGCCATTCCTTTTGGCCATAATAGCTGTTGAAAGCATTCACTATTTTTAGATAACAACTTTTTGGTATAAAAGCTTATATTTTATCCAAAACTACACAATATAAATATATTTGCTGTAAGAAGTGATAGCTTCAATGTCCCACTGTAAATCCGCCCACCAATTTACGTTGCACAATAGTATTTTTAATCAGATAATATGTGTGTGTGTGTATGTGTGTGCACTAATGTGAATGTTTTGCTATGATTGGATGAACCAAAACATTTTGCTTTGCAAGTATATAATGTGAGAAAATTTGAAAGAGATTGATCTTTTGTAAATCTTCAGTTAGTTTTTGTTTTTTGTGTGTGCTGCTTCTACGTGTTTAGAAAAGAATTTTGCATTTACTCATTATTCTACTCTAAAGTTGTTTTTTACATAGTAATTTATGTGTGAAACACTTCATACAAGATAATCAAAAGTGGAAAAAGAAACCCACAAATAATAAAATAGAGTAAGAATGCTTTATCTGTAAAGTCAAGATAAATGCAACTGAAAAGATATAGAAATAAACAACATTACTGTATCATCTGAGTTAACTGTACTAAATTTGTGACTGTTTTGCATGATATGAGAAAATAAAACAAGTTTTCAATCAGTTACACATTCTAGAAAATTGTAGTCTATCATGCAAAATGATTTTCAAAGAGGTATATTAATGTAAGCCTTAAAAAGTCAAAACAAATTCCATCTTGAGTTTTTTGACCTAAACTTTCTGCATCAGAGCTCTTGTTAAGTGTCAAAGTTTCAGTGAAAATAAAATTATCATCAGGCTTGACTGATTCTGATATGGAATGCCTGTCTAAAAAATCCATCACACCTTCTGAAGAGTGATGAACTTTCTGAAGTCTTTTTTTTCTCCTTTAGCTATTTCATAATAGCCAATTCATAATACGCTTGCATTGTATTGCTTTTTACATGCAAATCTGCATGTATTTTCAAATTGGTGTGTATTATTAACATCAATTGGTTTTAATGATGCAATTGATATTTCTTTATTTCTGTGAAAATTGAGTATCCATGGTTGTCATAGAATGCAACATAATTTTCCCTTTAAAATACTAAAATTATTTTTGTTTATAAACTTTTTTATTTTGTGTAATAGTTTTGGGGAATGGATGAAAGTTATTCAGTGAAAGATAGGTATTAAAAATTACTCAGCGATGTGTTCTACAAGTGAGAATAGTATTTAAATGTTTTTTATTTTGTTCAACAGAGAGAAATGGACAATATTTGAGTGCAAAGAGCAAGGGTTAGGAACTGTAGGTGAAAGAGGAAGGAAACAGAAAACAACTCAGATAGCTGTATGATGCCGATATCCCCAGGTGCAAATTTTGGAAGGTAAGAGGCAGATCCATGACATCACCTCATGAAAATCAGAAGCTAAATGTTCTCAACTTTTTTACACACTAACTGCTCAATAGGATCAAAGAAAATAAAGCTGTTAGTTCTAAGCACCCAGGGTTTAAATTGCAACTTTATTATTTGTTAGAGTGACTGTATCAAGCTGGTCTTAGAAAGTCGCCTGGGCTGACCTAAAATGCCATTTTTAAAAAAATTATGTCAGTCTGTATGATCAAACTCTCTGGGCTTTGCTATTTTATAGACACCTAATTTTTGATGGCTCTATTTTGTATGTTGCAACTATACTCACCCCCCCTTCCAAACACACTCGCACGTGCACACACACATACATACACACATTTATAAAAACTTCTTTTAAAATTTTTTGTTGTGCAAGATCATACAAATTAAAGATTTTTATGCTTTTTTTACATTTAATCTGCTGTTCTAACTGAAAAAATAATGTTGTGTCATTATATACTGTCTCCCATTCCCAGACTCGTAAACCTTCTATAGTTAGAAGCACTATAATGTTAATGGATATATTGTAGAATTAGAGACACTTCAATTAGTCCTAGTGAAAAATGATGAACACCTGGCTTTAGACTTTGATGTCAGATTTATGAAGAAGGAACAGATTTCATAAGTGTGTTGATAACATGTTCTAGACAATCATAGGGGTTTAAGGTATTTGGGGCAGATCTAGGGAAAACATCTGACAATGAGGTAGCAGTATTTGAAAGCATAGTCCAAATAACACTAATTTAGAGGTGATCTAGACATTTTCTTTGATGCTGTTTCCTCACTGCCTTCTTCTTGGTGTGATACTCTTTTCAGTATCCCAAGACTTTCTCTTGCAGAAATATTTACCTCTGGCGGTACTCTCAACCTTGTATAAACCTTTTACTTGCCACTCAAGGATCACCTGTTGCATTTAGATATTTTACTTTCATGTTGCACAGTTTATATTCCTCATAGCAAACCAGGAAACTTAGTCTTATATTCCCTCTTATCATTCTTCTTTCCGCCTAACATATTTTAAAATTATTTTTATCTAATTCATTTTTATTTTATTTAATAGCATTGTTTTCAGTCTCCATTGAAGCATCTTGTTTTTTATCTCATAATGCAAAAGAAATCCACTCTGTTTCAGGCAGTTTGTCATTCTCCTCTTACACATGATTAAATAAATAACATAATCCTGAAAAGAGAGCAAGTGATTTATATAATAGAACAGAAAGGCATACTCTAATTCTTCACCAGAAGAATGTGCTTAGTAAAAAGTACCACCTCAGTCTCTCACACATATGGGGAGCCCAGACATCAAGTCTAAAACTTATGAAGTTTTTATTCACAAGTATAATTGTTTGTCCTTACACCAAGTATTTTTGTTTAAGAAAACTGTTCCAGTTACTACATTTCACACTAGGGATTCAGCTGTGAAACAGAGAGATAGAAAAGGCTGTTAAATTAGTAAGAAGGCAGATTGTGACTGCCTTTATATGGTTTTCCAAAATGTTCATATTCTCCAAAGTCAATACAAAGACATCATCAAATTAGTTAAAAAGCACCAGTACTGGATTCAGAAGTGCACCACTTACTAAAAGATCATATTTATATCTAGAGAAAGGGAGAATTAGAGACACTTCAATTAGTCCTAATGAAAAATGATGAACACTTGGCTTTAGACATTGATGTCAGATTTGTGAAGAAGGAATAGATTTCATAAGTGTGTTGATAACATGTTCTAGACAATCATAGGGGTTTAGGGTATTTGGGGCAGATCTAGGGAAAATATCTGACAATGAGGTAGCAGTAGCAAACAGCTTTATTGGGAAAAGCCTTGAGAGGTTTGCGTCTGGGAAAGTTTTTCAGAGCAGAAGTTGGTCCTGATTGGGGGTCTGGGGAGTGAGCTGTACAAGAGGGGGAAAAGAGTAGGAAATTCCCAAGGGGGAGGGAGATTGAAGTCAGACTTACAAGTCTAGGTGATATCTCTCAGCAGTGTGGTGGAGACTCTCTGGGTCTCTAGGTCTCTGGTCTTTTACCAGAGTAAAACACAACAAAGGTAAAAGAATACAGGGAGTATTTGGTTTATAACTGACTAGTTGGCTGATATTTTCTTCTTATGTAAATTCTGCTGTTGTGATAGCCTCAAGCCTCCTCCACCCCCACAAAAAAATAGAGAAGTAACCTGCAGATATTTTGAAATTGAGAGAGGACATTTGTTATATATGAAACTTTATTTATGTTTCCTATCTCCACACATATCTTTTGTTCTCACATATCTTAGTTGATTTATTAATGTAATATGGTTTTCTACCTAATTATGAAGTTGTTAAATTCCATTTATCAATTAAGTTATTGAAATTATTGTTAAATGAGTATTTATTCATTGTATCTATGTTTTATTTTTATGTTAATGTCATAGACATAACTATATCAATTATAAAATCACATAATTGTTAATGGTCATCCTTTATTACTATTAACTTCTTAACTTTCTACTATACTTTATGAGAAAAATTATGTAGTTCTTCTACCTATTTCTACAAGACAAAGAAATTTTTACAATGTATCATCAGAAAAATTATGTTTTACTGAAACTTGAACATTAATATTTCTTTGTCTTATAGAAATAGGCAGAATAATTACATATTTTTTCTTGTATAGTCGAATGTTAAGAAGTTAATAGTAATAAAGGATGACCATTAACAATTGTCATTTTTTTAATAATAGAAATTTAAGTTACCCATTTAACTCAAACAGACAATATGTTCCTTCCATAGAATATTTAGAAATGATGAGCTTTGCTTCAAGATTGCAGTTTAAAGAGAAAAGCTTGTACTTGCCAAGTGTATCACATGAAAAAAGATGTTATTAATAAATGCAGAGGTATTAGATAATCCAGAATTTACAAAGGCATGTTAGTATTGATTAACATGCGGTGCTGAAATTAAAGTAAAAACTAAATGGAATAGCAAATATATAATATGTGTCATATAAAAATATTCTATTTACTAAAGAATTCATGAGGTGTCTACATAACAATACTTGTGATGACATTTTGCTGAAAAACTCAGTAAACAACAACAAAAAATATTTATCAGGTTGGGGATCTAAAAAACTGACAAAAGAAAAAATGCTAGCCAGAAGCTAAAGAATGATTTTTACAATTGTGTTTTAAGAAAGAGTAGAAGAAATAGCTTTCCTGAGCTGTTTTTAAATGTCTTTATACCATATCATAACTTATAACTCATCAGGTAGACAGCTATATTGTTCAGTTTATCAGAGAAAAGAATGCCAATGATCATTGATTGGGCTCTGAGTCACAAAGGTGAATTATCAATTTATCATATCTCTACTTTTGTCTTTAAAACACTTGTTTTAAAAAAAAAACACTGGTTTGTAATTACAAAACAAATATACTTCGAGTGTGTCAATGCTCAGTATATATTGCCAATTTTCAAATAATTTTTCCTTGCACTACGAATGTCACGAATGCTAAAACTACTAAAATATTTGTCAAGTCTGAAATTTCAAATTGGTGAGGATTTTTCCATTAAAAAAATAACCTTTGGTAATCCACAGAAACGATTAATATATAGTGATTAACTTCCTATTATTGGAGTCAGTATTTTCAATCTTGTAAATGGAATTCAAGAATTATTTTAAAAATTATACAAGTTACATATTTATTATGTTTGGATTTCTCTATTTTTCTACAGAAAAAAATTATTCATGTGATTTATAGCTGTAAATATCATCTTATCAATGTTCTCATGCTTAATAGTCACAGAAATGAAATGACTTATTTTCTACATGACCTGAACATTAATTATATAATGATACTATGGGGATATATGCATGTTAATAAACACTTAACTGATTACCAAAAGAGAATTCTCTTATCTTTAAAAATGCTCACAAAATGTACAAAAGCAAATGGATGTCAGTAATTAGCATGAGACAATTTTGTTACTATTTTTTTTTTTTTAGTCAGAATATCACATCTCACTCTGTTTCCCAGGATGGTGTGCAGTGGTACAATTATAACTCACTGTAGACTCAAACTACTGGGCTCAAGCCTCAGTCTATTGAGTAGCTGAGACTACAGGAACTCAATTCCACACCTGGTTAATTTTACCACAGTATTAAGTAAATTTTTAAAGAGAAATTAAGTTACATGTATATTGAGGTATCAAAACTCTGCTGAAAATTACATGCAACATGTAGAAAATCTTTGAAAAACTAAAGTGTTTACAAAATTGAAACAAGATAAAAATTAACCTAGGAAACACTATTTTTAATAAATGAACAACGTAAAATATTTGTGGTTTAGATGCTTTTGAAGAGGTGTATTTTTGTAAGAATACTTACAAATGCAATGTGCATTGTCACCAAACATAAACACTTATTTCCTCTTTGCCTGTTTTTTGCTTTATGTGTTGATAGTTTCAAAGGCATTTTATCTAAATTCTTCACAAAACAGTTTCTATTTATGTGGTTTTGTGCATAGTTTCAATATTGCAATTAACTGAAATGTTATACATAATAAGTTTTGACAAGATACCTTATAAACACCATAGCTACTACTATCATAACGAATTTTTGTTAAATATATGATGTTACTAAAGCATATTTATTAGTAACCATGGAGAATTACAGTAAGAATATTTATTGATAAAAATAAACTCATTTTGACGTCTACTAGTTTCCATTGCTGCTCTAATTACCAGAAACATAGTGGCTTAAAAAAAGTACCAATTTATTATCATACAGCTCTAGAGGATAAAAATTTAATGTGAGTTTACTGAGTTAAAATCGCAGTATTGTTAGTGTTGTATTTCTTTTTGGGTATCCAGGGAATAATCTATTTTTTTTTTGTCTTTCCCAGTTTCTAGAGGCTGTTTGCTTTTCTTGACTCGTGGTCTTTTTCCTCCGTACTCAAAGTCGGGCATCTCCACACTGTCATCTCTCTATTCTTGGGTCTCTATGTCCTCTCATGGTCTTTCTGTGGTGAGTATATGCAGAGAAAGTGAAGTCTCTCCTCTTCTTTTTAATGAAAATCTTATCAGGATAAGACCTCATGACATTATTCGACCTTAATTACCTTCCTAATGCCCTAATTTCCAAATAAAGTTACATTGGGGGATAAAGATTAATCCATGTCTCAGCAGTACCATCAGACTCAGGTTTTGTTCTGTTAGTCCCTTTGCTCTAAACATGTAGGTGTAAGCCTGCGTCACAGAATGACTACAGCACTCAGGCATCATTGCCCCATGTATTAACACCCAGAATCCCTTCCTTAAATGCATTCGTCCAGATTATTTTACGCTATTTAACATTTATTCTGTGTAAGTAAGAATGGGACTAACCTTCCCCAAGACACAAGAAATAACATGTAAAACATAAGCATTGTTTTGGGTGCATCAGCAAGCAAAAAAGAAGGGCATGATTTTGTTGACAGAGCTATCAGTGTCTAGGACGAACATGAGATAGTTGGAGACATCATCGAAGTACACTTTGTCCTACACTCATATTTTAATTTCAGGAGTCATTTGATTTTTGTGTATGTTTTGAGATATGACTTGTATAACATTTCTAAGTTTCATTAAAGTTAGTCAATTATGGGGATTATACAACTTGCATAGCACAGTGCTTTTCTCAAGAAAAAGCTTATTTTGCAAAGTAGCAGATTAGAAACATGAGCATATTGATTTTCGCATTTGTAACATTAGGTTTATACTCTTCAAAACAAATGGACTATTGGCTAAACATCCTACTAATTTTGATACTGCTTTGAAGAAGTTTGTATTCCTAAAAATTCTTATAAATTTATGTATCCATATGCTTGTGTATATATATAATATGTATATGTATATGCTGAGTGTTTATAAATGTTGTATACATATGTGTATATCATATGCACATACAGTTCTTATGCATTTATTTGATGTATAAACAAAACAAGAGTAAATTTTTTATTCTCCCTTAAATAACCACTGTAAGTGAATAGTCATATCAAACACAGAAAGTATATATAGAAAATATTACAGAAAATAAGCTGTAACTTTTTGACTACTAGCCCATGGAAGCACTTTCAGGATGAGCACAGTCAGTAGATCATCTGTAAAATGTAGAGACTGGAGTAGTCGCAGATGGACAGGAGAGAATGAACTCAAAAAAGGACCCCTGCATAGTTTCCAGACTCTTCCCACAGAAGAGTCCTCACACGGTTTCATAGTTACTTACACCACAGAGTCAGAATCAAACAAGTAAAAAACAAGTGAGTGCAATCATACGGAATTAAATGTAAACAAAATGTTAATTAAACAAGCAAATTAATTAAATTAACCAAAATACCAATTTAATGTAAATAAAGCAGTGTATAGTTCTAAATCTTAAACACAATACTCCTTGAATTTCTAAACCATTCTGCAGGGTAATTATTCTTGTGGAATCTGAAGTTTTATGTAAGTTTCCCAATGTCACACAGAATTTTCAGTGCTTAGACATGATCCCCGGTCATCTGGATCCAGAACCTTTGGCCTTGAACATCATTTTTTCATCTGGCCTCTCAGCTTCTTCTCAGAACACCTTTGCAATAATTTGGGGGATTTTTGTGTTTCTAGCACCATATGTAATCATAATTATGAGCTGCTGTCATCTGTGAGAGAAATAGCTGGCAGATTGTGTCCCCTAAGATACAGACGTCCTGGGAAGACTTAGAAAAAGGGCAGCTGACAGAGGAATTAGAAAAAAAATTCAATGTCAGTATTTTAAAGTCATGGCCTCAGTACTATCTGCTTTAGCATACTAAGGATACTTATTAAAAACCCAGATTATTAAACTATATGTTAGACTTACTGATTTTACATTTAAATCTTTTTTTTTTCATAGATTCTCAAGCTGATTCAAATCCACACAAAATTTGAGAATCACTTCTATATTTATCTTGCTATAAACCTTTCGCTGGTTCTATGAAAAATTCAACAAAATGTTGAAATGCAGCAGTTTTATTTCACCTAAGAGTTTTATGATTACCAACAAAATTATCTCCATACATTTTAGGGGGAAAAAATCCAGACATCATTGTTACCCCAAGTTACTACTCTTACTAGTTTACCTCTATTAAAGCCAATGTTCAAAAAGTCGTTGCCCAGTCTCTTCATTTTCAGAGCCCCAGTCAATTATTGGAAAGAAAAAAAAGGCTGAGGCAGATAACATGAATTCTATGGGCACACTTTATATATTTATAATAGCTAGGTCTTCAAGTATATGGTAAGAGATGAATAAATTTGAGAACCTTGAGCAGGCTTTATGAACAAGAGAAGATGTACTTATGAAATACTGAAGAAAATGTAATTTTAAATTATTATGATTAGTGTTCTAGGCAATATGGTTTAATTTTGCAACTATTGCCAATATCCGTTAACACAGTTATTAAGCATATGCTTATTTACTTTTTAAATAGTTTATTTAGTCTTTTGCTTCAACTTATAATTTATATATCTCTACCTATCTATCTGTTTTTTTTTTTTTTTTTAAGAAACGGATCTCATATGTTGTCCAGACTGGAGTGTAGTGGCTATTTGACTATTCATAGGAGAGATCATGGGCATGACAGCCTCAAACTCCTGGGCTCCAGCAATTCTCTCATTTCACCCTCCTGAGTTGTTGGAACTACAGGCACATTTCCCTGTGTCTGTCTGAATGAGATTTGATTTTTAGGTGCAATGAAAATAGATAACTAGACTGCTTTTTAAGAAATCATGTACCATCAAAACATTTAAATAACATTAAACAATAATACATATGTTTAAAAAATTAAAATCGTAGTGAACTAGTAGCTGTACTTTTTTATGTAGTGATGAAGACCAGCCTTTACTTCCATAATGTATATTTTCAAATAAAATATAAATGACATATTTGCTAAGGGGCTCTTCAATGTGCAAATTTCACGCAATACAAACTTGCAATTTTAGTTGTTTAATAATTGAATAATCTGCATAATTATTTGGATACTATATAGGAAAGCATATTTAAAAAGAATATTTTGCACAGTAATTCTTTTGAAATACAATAGCTATGACAAAGATGACATAACCAAAAGATAATTAATCATCTGACATTATCAGAGAATAATATGAGTGAAGGGAGGGCAGCTTCAATAAAGATTTTAAAAGTTCAGATTTTGAACCTGGCTCAACTTCACAGGACTGATGTGATTTTATCCTCTGAGGTATTCAAATCTTTTCTCACATTAGGCTACATGACATCTAAGTGCTCAATCACTGAATCTATGATTCAGGGTCACTATGCTAAAAAATATGTATATTGTGATTGAAGTATACAGAATATATTTATTTTTCAATCACTAGATGGCAGTACATGTGCAACCCTGAGGTGTCTCAAATCTGTTCTGCATACTCAAGGATAGCTCGAAACAGATGCAAGACTATCACTGTTTGACAGCTTCCTTTCAAAGGTTAGCTAGGAGAATATATCCTATCATAAGAAATCACTACAGAGTAGAAGGGAAATAAAATGCCGTAGCTCAGAAATATAGTAGGGAATATCTTCAAAGAGTAATTTAAAATACTTTATCTGAGGTAAACAGAGTCGGTACCTACCCATTTACAACTGCAGTGAAGAAATAAATAAATAAAAGCCACAGGATCCGGACTTGTGAAAAGGGATGAAAAGGCATATATCTTGCCCACACACCTCACAGGTTTCTGCTTTATGCACAGTAAATTATTTTTTAAAAAGTGTGTATCACACGCTACCAAGAATGTTAAATCCATTTACAAAGTTAAATTGAATTAACAACTGAAAGTAATGGTACAAGGGCTTCCATTCCATTACTTTTAATGTGATTGTGTCGGTATATTCCATTGCAATACATTCTTAATAAATAGAGCAAGCTGTCCAGTATACCCACATAATGAATGAGGAGAGGAACTTAGGGTCTTGTTAAATGAATATCTAATCCCATTTCCTCTGAATTCTGCTTGTCAGCTAGTCACTTACCACTTAACCCACAGCAACTAAGTCATGATACTTTTGTCCCTCTGTCCATCTAACATATATCTAGTGAAGTTGTAATAATTAAATTATCATTATTTGCAGGGTTCTCTAGTGTAACAAAATTTTAAAGCATTTGAAAGTATATATGTATATGTAATATATACCAAAGGTGAAAAGAGCTTACATTTTAAGAAAGGAATAAAAACTGTATTTATATTATGATACTCAATCTATACCAATAAAAAAAGATAAACACGTGTCACGTTTGACTTCTGCAATTACAGGAGGTGCTCAGAGTGGTTACCCTCAGTGTCCAGACACTTCTGATGATGGCAAACATCTCTTAACAGCTCTTGAATAGTGTATACATTTTTGGCACCCTCGGTATTTTTATATGCACTTATATGTCTTTTGTAGTCCAGGGGTTGATATATACCCTGGCTGAACATTGCTACAGAGTTAGTTTTTCAAAAGTGAACTGCGTTTCTTACAGGAAATTTTTGTTTGACTACAATTTATAGCAATCAAGAAGTTGTGTAGGAATGATGCCACAGCGACGCAGAGTTTACTAACAACATCTGGATAAAGGACATGGGTTGACCAGTGCTGTACTATATAAATTTTAGCATTAAAAAGAAGAAAGACTTCAGAAATGCTAATTTAGCCTCACTCAAGTTGTGTGTACTGTTGATGACTGTTTGCAAAGGAGAGAAACCAATTGATGGTTTTATAAACAAAAAATTCAAAATGATTTGTATTTTCCCCCTTAATTACCAGCAAATAATACTCCTTTTGATTTTGCTTAACATGGTCTCAGTAGATTAGAGGGGCATTTTTCTGAGGAACTATTGTAATCACTTTATGAGATTTAAAAAATGTCCTACCACATTGCTATAATATGTTCAAAACTTGCTGGGTAAAAAAATGGGGAAGAAAAATGAAGGGATGAGTTAAACAAGTGGTGAAGATGATGAGTATTAGCATTTAGGCTAGGTTTAAATACTTACTCTGTCTTATAAAAATCACCTTATTAGTCTGAGCCTGAATTTATTTCACTATTTTTGTCTATAAAAGTATTTATCATAATGATTGCTATGAAAACCAACTGAAGTTCTATATAAAATACATCTAAAGTACCTGAATTATAGAAATGCTAAATAATTGAATCTAAAGATCCAACCACTTTTTACAAAGTGACCATTTTATGATGGACTAGCTAATGAAAATAATTGTGTGTGTGTGTGTCACATTGAATTTCACTACTAAAGGGTACAGAGATAATTTGGAAATACTGTTCTGATACTAAGACTGTGCTCAATGTCAATGTAGAGTTAATTTCCCAAGGAGCAGGAACTCAGATTTCTTAGTGACCAAAATGAAACTAGTCAGGAATTTACCCCAATGATGTAGAGTGGACTCTAACTCACTCAGGACCTATTCCTTCACTATGTATTCATATCAATGTATTTACTGACTCCTCAACACAAGCCAGATATTTTAAAAAAATAAATCTTACATACATTTTCTCATTTAATCCTTACAGCAATCATATTCATTTTTGGTTATTATTATTACCATATCCATGTGCAAGAAGAGAATTGCTGAGACTCATAATATGCATTACTTAAACCAACTCATTCTAAAGGTAATACAGTGACAGGGACATCTCTGTTAGTTTTAATAAATACAGAAGAGTGTAGTGAACACAAGGGAAGAGTTATATACAGAGATGCATAAAGGAATATATATAATATATATATACACTATATATATGTTTAATATATATATTTATTTATTTGTAATATCTATGGGAATTGGGAAAGTAAAAAAAAATCTCGAAAGGTGATTTATGACTTAAGACTTGAAAATTATGTAAGAAAGTCAAGTGAAAACACTGGGGGCACGAGATATGGTGGAACACAGTTCATGAACAAAAAGACAACAATAACAACAACAAAAAAGAAAGTAAAAAAAGAAACAAACAAGCAAATCTAAATGATCAAGTCTGTTGGAGATCAAAGTAGGAAATAGAAAGTGATTAATAGGAGGACTGGAAAGTGATGGGGCCAGATAATGAAGTGTACATTAAATGTTTTCTTGATTTTTTTTTTTTTGAGTTGGAGTCTGACTCTGTCGCCCAGACTGGAGTGCAGTGGCCACTCCCGGCCACCGCAGCCTCGACCTGCTGGGCTCCGGCGATCCTTCGGCCTCAGCCTCCCGAGTAGCCGGAATTACAGGCGTGCGTTGCTACGCCCGGCTGATTTTTTGATTTATTGTAGAGATGAGGTCTCGCTGCCTTAGGCGGGTCTCGAACCCGCGGGTTCAGGCAATCCCCTCACCTCAGCCTCCCAAAGGCGCGGGATTACAGGCTGAGCCACCGAGCTCGGCTACATCAAATGTTTTCAATTGCAAGTCATGGAGAAATTATTAAGTTTTTATACAGTGGACCAACATGGATAAAAGTTTCAGAGAATATATTTGAGACAGAAACATTGTTCTGAGGAGGGATGGCATTTTTGGCATGTTGCTAGAGTTCAAATACGAGATTATGAGGTTATAAACTAAGTCAAAAATGTAGAAATGGCACAGAAGGTGACGTTTGAGATCAATGTAGAAGAAATTTGATATAGGATTCTAAAGCATACATATTATCATCAAGCAAGGTAAATAACACAGTTCACAGAGTTGATAATAAGTTTTATTTAAGATGTGATATATTTAAAATATTTAAGGAAAACCCAGGCAAGTTTGTACACTAGAATTTAATATTATGTTTCTGAAAAAGAAAAACCCTGGAGAGACATCAGAGTTGAACATATACACTTAGAAATCAACAATCCTCAAATGATCTCAAAAAATGACATTTCTTGAATTCACTTAATGAAATAAAAAAAATATTGGGGAACAAAATCATAAGAGTTTTGAAATTCCCTTTTATCAAAGTAAGACTTGAAGTAGTTAATATTCTCATAAAGCAGTTTCTAAATTAAAAAAATAAAAATAATAAGAAGAGATGGAGAGATAAGGAACTTTCAGAGGTTTCAGAAAATATAAAGAAAGAAAAATAAGTCTATAACATGGAAATTCAAATGTTACCTTTTTGTCACTGTAGGAAATAAATATTTCATGAGGAATTTGAGATTTATTCAACATTTCTGATTTTCTAGTAAGTGTCTAGCAAAACCCAAGTTAAATGTTTCCTATTAATTTGTTACATGTACCAATTCAGAATATTATTTCTGATAAAACAGTCCCCAGTTTGGCAGAAAACTGTTTCATCATCACCTCAAATTGTAATGTCAGCATTTGCTATGTCCAGTTGTCCTGAAACATGCCCAGTCTTTGTTAAGGGCAACAAATAACTTGTTCTTTACCCATCATTGCCTTCAAATCAAATAATCTCTTCTTAAAACAACATTTAACTTTTTCATTTTCCCAATATGACATGTTTCACTAGTTGTAGTCAATAGATCTTGCTTAATTAGGCTTATTAATCCTAAGGTAATTTTTAAAAATGTATACAAAATTTTTATTACATAGCATAAAATATAATACTCATATAGTATATGATATCATTAATTTATATTAATATCATGTTAATTAATAAAGTACTAATATTGTTAAGCAATGATATACAGATCAATAATAGTGACTATTATTTATTGAGTATACAGTTGTCACTTTAAAAACATACCTGTTTAATCTTTACAGCAATATAATGAGATGAATATTATATATATTTTGTTATTGGGAATGCCTAGATCTGGAGATATTAAATCACATGCCCAAGGGCACAGGGATGTGAACATTATTAAATATGTGGATTGACCAACTTGTGATGGACATTCTCCTGAATCAGTGTTACTCCAGGAGTGCTAACCTAGACTATCAGCAGCAGAATTCCTAGGCTATTTGACATAATGTGGAGATAGGAATGTATGTATCTGACAGACACAGATTTTTCTTATGAGAATTAAAGTAACACAACCAGTCCCCCAAAAGGGGTCCAACCCTATTAACAGAAAAGCTACAATCCAAAGACTCCTTGAGCTTTACCAGCTTTATGATTGTTACTGAAGTACTTAGTATTTGGTTTAATAGTCCCTTTATTGTAAATCTTAATTGATAGATTTCTATGTGTATGATAGAACTGCATGTAAACAATGTCATTTTCTGGTCAATTGGGGTGACTGTCCCACCAAGACTGTGGAATGTTTTATGTGAACATCAGTATATAAGATAATATGCTGATTTCACTTGTTGATAATTAAATAGCAAACCATGTTTTCTTGATTAAATAATAAGAATGTGAACACATTTATTGCTTGCATGACCCAATTTACAGTAAAGAAGTGTTTAACAACATTCTAATGTTGCTGTTATTTGACATATTTGAAAGTTTTACATATTTTGGAATTTCTTTGTATTTTAGAGGGCAAAAGAAGCAGACAGCACTGACAGAGCATTTATATATCCTTAAAACGTATGCCTCCAACGTGAGCGTCATACTTTTCACAAAATCCAGCAATCATCTTCTCGAATTAATGCAACTCATAGAAAGCATTTAGGGCTGGACTCAATGGCTCAGCCTGTAATGCCAGAGCTTTGGGAGGCCGAGGTGAGTGGATTGCCTGAGCCCGCGGGTTCGAGACCCGCCTGGGCAACTTGGTGAGACCTCATCTCTACAATAAATAAAAAATTAGCCGGGCGTGGTTGCACATGCCTGTAATTCCAGCTACTTGGAAGGCTGAGGCGAAAGGATCACTGGAGCCCCAGGTCGAGGCTGTGGTGGCTGGGAGCGGCCACTGCACTCCAGTCTGGGTGACAGAGTGAGACTCCAACTCATAAAAAAGAAAAAAGAAAATAGAAAGCATTTAGGGCAGTCATTTCCTCTTGGAAGAATTTTTTTTATCAATATTGTTAATTTTAATATTGTGGGGTACAGTTAAGGGTTAGGTATACAAATATGCTTCGTTCAGGCACCCTTGTTGATAAGTGGTGTCTCCCCATCCCCAGACAGATATTGACTACCGCTAATCCCACCTTCCTTCCACTCTCCCCCATAGTTTCCCACCACTGTCAATCCTTTTCTTATAGTATTACGATACATGTTCAAGATCCACTATATGAGTGAGAACATGTGATACTCAGATCTTTGTTTCTGTGAGAGGTCACTCAGTATTATAGACTCTAGTTCCATACAGGTTGCTGCAAAATTCATGATTTTGTTTTGTTTTTTTTAATGGCTGAGTAGTATTCCATCGTGTATATGTACCACATTTTTTTAATCTAGTCCTCTTTTGATGGACAGCATGGTTGCTTCCAGGTTCATGCTATTGTGAACAATGCTGCAATAAACATACATGTGCAGGTATCTTTTTTATAGAGTGATTTGAGTTCTTCAGGGTATATTCCCAGTAGGGGGATTACGGGGTCATATGGGAGGTCCATATTTAGAACTTTTAGGAATCACCACACTGTTTTCCACAGAGGTTGCACTAGTTTGCACTCCCATCAACAGTGTAGAAGTGTTCCCTTTTCATCACACCCTCTCCAGCAGCTGTTATTTTTTGAGTTGTTGATAATTGCCATTCTGACTGGAGTTAGGTGGTATCTCAGTGTGGTTTTGATTTGCATCTCCCTGATGATAAGTGAGGTTGAACATTTCTTCATGTGTCTATTGGCTGCTCGGATGTCTTCCTTTGAGAAAGTGTCTGTTCATATCTTTTGCCCATTTTATAATGGGGTTGTTTGTTTTTTTCTTTTCAGCATGTTTGAGTTCCTTGTAGATCCAAGATGTTAAGCCTTTGTCAGACCTGGAGTTGGCAAATACTTTTCCCCAGTCTGTAGGCTGTCTCCCTGCTCTCTTGATGGTTTCTTTGACTTTGCAGAAGCTTGTCAGTTTAATGAGGTCCCACTTGTCTATCTTATCTCTTATGGCCTGTGGGTTTTGGGTTTTGTTCAGGAATTGGGTGCCAGTTCCAATTTCTGTAAGGGTGTGTCCTGCATTTTCTAAGGTTCTTATAGTTTGAGGTTTTACATTTAGGTCTCTGATCCATTTAGAGTTAATTTTTGTGTATGGGGATAGATAGGGGTCCCGTTTCAGTCTTCTGCATGTGGTCAGCCAGTTTTCCCAGCACCATTTACTGAATAGGTTCTCCTCTCCCCCGTGATAGGTGGTGGAGGCTTTGTCGAAGATGAGTTGGTTGAGAAATTGAGGTTTTGCTTCTGGAATCTCAATTCTATTCCATTGATCTATATGCCTGTTCCTATATCAATACCAAGCTGTTTTGATGATTGTAGCTTTATAGTAAAGTTTGAAGTCTGGTAATGTGATACTACCTGCTTTGTTTTGTTTTGTTTTGTTTTTTGCTGAGGATTGTTCTGGCTA
>NW_007249393.1:512143-530187 GCF_000164805.1 Carlito syrichta | reverse complement strand
TTCTAAGGTTCTTATGGCTTGAGGTTTTACATTTAGGTCTCTGATCCATTTAGAGTTAATTTTTGTGTATGGGGATAGATAGGGGTCTTGTTTGATTATTCTGCATGTGGTCAGCCAGTTTTCCTAGCACCATTTACAGAATAGATTGTCCTCTCTCCAGTGGTGGGTGGTGGAAGATTTGTCGAAGATGAATTGGTTGAGAAATTGAGGTTTGGCTTCTGGAATCTCAATTATATTCCACTGATCTATATGCCTGTTCCTGTACCAATACCAAGCTGTTTTGATTATTGTAGCTTTATAGTAAAGTTTGAAGTCTGCTAGTGTGATACCTCCTGCTTTGTTTTTGTTTTTTTGGGTTTTTTTTTTTTTTTTTGCTGAGGATTGTTCTGGCTATTCTTGGTCGTTTGTGTTTCCATATGAATTCCTGTATTGTTTTTTCTAGCTCTGAGAAGAATGTTGCTGGTAGAATTTGATAAAGGTATTTTCCCTCGACTAGGCTTTCTGTTTGACAGTACTGTTCTGCTTCTTCTACAGATTTGCTTTGCATTAGTTATTATGAAAGCAATAATCAAATCAGACCTCTTGTGGATTGTGGACCTTGGAGAATGCTATGGTCCACAACGGGATGTTATATTTATTATCATCAGTGAATACTTCATGTTGCAGTGAACTTGCAACAGCATAAGAAATACCAATTACATAAAAGACAGCATCTCTTGTGTGCTCAATTCATTATTACCTTTTCTAACTTGATTACTGTAGTCTTCTAATTCAGGTGGAAAAGCACTTGCCATACTGAAGTCATGTTTTATTAGGATTGTCTGTTCAAAACTATAGTGTTTGTTTAAAGACATGGAATGCTGAACATCATTTTCCTGAATTGAGGGCCTCTTACTGATATTATGCATTTCCACAAATATGAGGATGGTTGTTGTATCATAGATTTTAGTAAATCATTGGTGAAACTTACACTCTCACAGTGTAGGGAATTTCTGATTTTCTAGGGAGGATTTCATGTCATAACTTTTAAAATTTGCACCATTCTTATGTGATGTTCAAAATGAAAGATTTATTTAATGTTGCTATCAATTATATTTGAAGACTTTTAGATACTGCCATCCAGTTAAACTAACCTTAATTCATAAGGACATTTACAAAGTCTTAATATAGTACTTAGCTGTGATTCCTGGTCTTGGTGAAATTAAGATAGTTTAGGAAACATTTCACAAAGTATTGTCATTATTTTTCTGATGGTATGTACTATATAGTTATGCTTTTTCTAATAAATTAAGGTTAAAAACTATAAATGTGAGTGTTTTACTATATTTTCTCTTTATTTAAGTAAAATAATTAAAAAGGCCTGATCCCAGTCGGGCTCGGTGGCTCAGCCTGTAATCCCGTGCTTTGGGAGGCTGAGGTGAGTGGATTGCCTGAGCCCGCGGGTTCGGGACCTGCCTGGGCAACTTGGTGAGACCTCATCTCTACAATAAATCAAAAATTAGCCAGGCATGGTAGCGCATGCCTGTAATTCCGGCTACTTGGAAGGCTGAGGCGGAAGGATCGCCAGAGTCCAGCAGGTTGAGACTGCGGTGGCCAAGAGCAGCCACTGCACTCCAGTCTGTGTGACAGAGTGAGACTCCAACTCAAAAAAAAAAGGTCTGATCCCAAATTTATTAGTAATATATAGTACAACTACAGAAAATTTTTTCCAGAATTAATTTCCTTATGCATTGATCAGTAAAAAGTTAGGTCATTGAACTCTTAGCATTTTCTATAGCTAAATCATAATTTATAACATAAAAGTAGATGGTATTTACACTATTAAAAACTTAAATTTTGCTAGTAGTCACATCAAATATGCTCACATATATTATTTTTATTTATCTTAACAACCATGTGAAGTAAATAAAAATACTACTGTTTTAAATATTGGAAAACTAAAGTACAGATTTTAGCTAATTTTAATATGCAACATAATAATTCATAAATTAGAATTTAGTCTACCTCTGACTGATTTCATCTATTCTGATTACACACATTTAAACAGATGGATACAGTTGTATAGATAAATAACAATTATGTAACCACTGAAAATCTAGAGATTTTACCAATAGGGACTGTTAGAAAGAGTCCTTGGACTTATAAAATTCCTGTGTTTGTGAATATGAGGATAAAATAAATGTTTATTGGTGCCTGTGACATTCTTATTTTCTCTGTAGCTGATGTAACTTGGAGTGGGAACCACGAGGCCTCAGACTGAACAGACAAACAGAGCTCTAGATTTAAACAAAACATAGATATTCAGGTTATAAAATTAAGCAGAGAACACCTTATGAAGCAGAAGCTACTCATCTGTAGCAATAATGTCACTTAGAAGTCTACAAAAGGAATTTAAATACTTGTTTGAATGAGTTCAAGAACACCAAAATAACAAGACGAGTTTCTGTGCAGACAGCATTTTTGCAGTTCTTAAAAATAGCAACAATTAGCATCTTTACAAGTCAGAAAACCCTAGCTTCCAAAAGATTACCATATTCAGTGCCAAACTTGAGCCAAACATTTTACCCATGAGTTCAAGAGTAATAACAATTCAAGTCAGATTATGAAGCTCTTGAAGACAATGTAAGTAACAATCAAGAAAGGGACTCTTCATCAAAGCCATGGCACATCTGAGAGTCTAAAGAGACAAGGCGTGAATGCTATCTGCTTCACTTCCCTGGCATTTTTCTCCTTTTCTATAAAATATCCCTTTGGTTTTGGTTCTTCTGGATTTGCTGTTTCATCTGTTTGAAACCTCTTTGTTCAGATATCATTATGACTCATTCCATACCTCATTCAACTCTCTGCTCAAATAGTGTTGTATTAATGAAGGTTTTCAAAATTTTCATATTATCATATTCCACTACCCTATCAGGTACTATGCTATCTTGTATCTTTCTCTATGTAATGTACAAAATTAATATGTATGTATGTAAATATGTGTATATGTATGTACTTATTAGTTCTTTTGATTACTTCCTCTAGACTGGATTTTAAATACCAAGAGGGTGACTTTTGTGTGAATTTTAATCATTTCTATATTCTCAGTGCTAAAATAAGCAATTCTTAAATATAGTTGTAATCCATTTAAGTGAAATTACTCTTATATTTATAGCAACGTAGATGTGGAATTTTCTCTCCAAGATGTGGTTGGATTGGACTTTGGAATAATATGCTTACTTTATGTTGACACAGTTCTGAACAAATGGGGAAAAGAGAGCCCAGTATGAGGATTGGTGATTACTTTTTGACCAGATAGATTGAAGACACTTGTAAAACAATATAATTTAGAACAGAAGTTAAGTGTCCAGAGAGGCAAATGGAAAGTTTAGATAAAATATGAGCAACAAGTTTCAGAAAAAAAAAAAAAAAAAAAAAATTCTGGAAAGGAGAAATTCTATAGGAAGAAGAGGCAAAACCATGGTCATAGGAAAAACAATCCAAGTGAGATAAAAACTTATTCAGACTCAATCTACAAAGCAACAAAGTATCCCCTTTCTTAGTAAATTGCTTAACATATTTAATCCATAATTACTTCCATTCATTGCAGAAGTTTGATTAAAGTATAAACTATGCCAAAATAATTTTATTAGGTATGTCATTATATTTTTAGGAACTAATATGATCTACAGATTACATATGCCCATACACACAAAACCTTTATATAGTAATGTAAAATCATATTTTAAAAATATCCGTTGAGGATCTAGTTAACATTAAAGTTTAGAAACATCTAATTTAAAGAGAAGTTAAAGAAACAGGGAAGACTAAAAGGCTTACTAGAATATTCTTTTCCTTATAAATCCATATCTACTTTATAAGTTTTGTATACCCACAGTATGTGATAAACATAATTCCTTTCAGGCAGAAGTGGTGAGAAAAACTTAAAGTGTATCTGTCCATGTATATTACAGTACTAAATTCAATTCAAATTTATTTGGAGGTCAAATTTTTGACAAGTGTCTAGAAATAAACATTTGATTTAATTTAAAATAAGGATTTTGCAATTTTTAGAAGAGACACAGTCCCCCAGATTATATTTTCATTTGATCATTCCTTACTATACTTAGGTATTATTGTATAAATAAATGGTGCAGACTTTATACTAGTAATTGCATAGAAGACAGAGTTGATGCACTACTTTAGTTTCCAAAAGGGGGAACAGTACTCTAACAGAAAGAACTAAGTTATGTGTAAAAATTATGGTTAAGTGATGGAGAAAATGCTTTTTTTTCATTAAAAAGTATAATACCTTTAAATGTGTCATAGAAAAGTCATCCAGGAAATCTTCAGAGAAGAGGGTATGTTAAACTGGGGCACATGGGAGAGGAGAACCAATTTTTTTCCC
The DNA here is from genome assembly GCF_000164805.1 of Carlito syrichta. Lineage (NCBI taxonomy): Eukaryota > Metazoa > Chordata > Mammalia > Primates > Tarsiidae > Carlito > Carlito syrichta. The sequence continues at coordinate 525,800 of NW_007249393.1, read as the reverse complement.
TTTATTTTATTTTAAAGATGTGGGTACAAGTCAGGATTCGATATATAAGTGGTCTATGTGCAGGTGAGGTTTGGGCCTCCCATTGGTTCTCACCCAATTTAGGATTAGATAACCTTAGTGATGTTAGGTGTCCCTAACCCCTTCCCTACCCATAGGAGAACTAATCTTAATAACAGAGAAAAACTGAAAATTTTCTCAAGTAGAAGAAACCCACTCATAATAAACTTCAAAGTAAATGGAAGAAAGGAGAAGAAAAATTGAAAGATGAACTTTAGTTTAAATTTAGAGTTATATTAAAGACTAAGATTTTTTTCTTAATAAATGTATGTCTGTGGATTTTTGTGGGTTTTTTTTGAGTTGGAGTCTCACTCAGTCGCCCCGACTGGAGTGCAGTGGCCGCTTCCGGCCACCGCAGCCTCGACCTACTGGGCTCCGACAATCCTTCCAAGTAGCCGGAATTACAGGCGCGTGCTACCATGCCCGGCTGATGTTTTTATTTATTGTAGAGATGAGGTCTCACTGCCCAGCGGGTCTCGAACCCGCGGGCTCAGGCAATCCACTCACCTCAGCCTCCCAAAGGCGCAGGATTGCAGGCTGAGCCACGGAGCCTGGCTGTTTGTGGATTTTTAATCATGTGAATTGAAGATCTCTAACAAATAGTTTCTCTACTTTTTCTCATGTTTACGTGCTAAGCATTAATTTCTGACTCTCAATGTAAAACACCCCAAAACTGCAAAATTAAAAAATAAAAACAGGTGATATGTGACTGATGGGGCAATGGAGATGATGCATCAGTTGTCCATTAGTACCAGGAAGAGTTCTACTTTATCCTTGAAATAAAATTAATGAGTCTTTGTCTTGGGTGGCATCCAGAGCAATCTAGAAAACTTTCTTTAAGCGCTTCATTATGCTAATATCATCAGTGTGATACATTTGGTGACAAGAAGTTGGATAGAAATTCTGTGAATAACAATGCAAACTGTGTACGCTGTTTTTTTCTTTAATTTCTATGGTAATCAATTAGGAGTGTGCTAATACATGGAGGGTGTATGCTTTTAGACTTGAGATTATTTGAAAGGCCAAACCTATTTCACTTTTATATTCGTCTACAAACATATTGTAAGAAATTGGCTCTAGAGCATTAGAGTACAGAATAAGAGTTTAGGGAGATTTTAAAAAAGCACGCAGATGTCTAGGTACTACTCTTAGTCATAAACATTTGAATAGGTGTGAAGAAAGATTAGAAATCTTTTAAAAATTGTCTCGTATAATTTTGAGAAGTTATTTTACTTTTTGAGAAATGGTTAGTCATCAATTACATAAAATGTGAAAAAGGATGATATAGATTACTAGTGGAATTCACCTAAGAGATCTATATTCTAAGTCAAAAGTAAGATGAGGAAAGCTTAGAAATTTGATAATATGTTGCTTATATTTAAAATTAAATTGCAATTTAATAATATTATTATACCTCAATAAAGAAGCAATATAGAGAAATAAGTATTTTGTGTGTAGGTGAAGAATATATAAGTCAGATAAAAATGTATTTGCCTTATTGCTGTGGGATTAGGGTTTATCATAGATTCCTAATCTGATGATGAAATATATCCCTCTAGTGGATAACTATTTCAAGAGTGAAAACACCATTAAGAGAATCCAACTATTTCTCCTGCTCAAATAATATTTTCTCCAAGCACTATTCTGTAATGAACTTCCATGTGGATTTTTTAAATATGGGATCATGAATTTCTTTCATTCTTGATATTATTTTCATAGCAAATCAATGTATTGGTATTTTGATTTCCATATCAGCCTCCTCTGAATACTATTAGACTGAGTTAAACTTGAAGCCAAATCAACAATAGATGCAACAACACACATCATTTTCTTTTCCTCCAAATGTCTGACCCACTCTCTGGCTCATATTGCTAATGCAATCTTCTTATTTTATTTCTAAAATGCTTATTTTCCTACTGCTTGACTGCTATCTGTGCTTCAAAATGCAAAAGCATGATCTCTTTCATCTTCAAATCACGTTGAATGTTTGAAGATCATTTTATATAATCCGATTCACTTAGAAATTGCTCTACATACCTCAGTTCTAGTAACAATGTAGAATTGTTTCTTTTTGTCTAAAATTGTCCAGTGTGCTTGGTTCAGTGAAGTTTAAATTGCTAAAGGGACCTCAAGACTTAGCCTTACAGCATAAACTAATTTTTTGCCAAATGATAGCATTCATCATGGTGGCAAACAGCAGCCTCCAGTACTAAAATAGAATGACGGAGAAATTACCTAGCCTTTCTGATTCTGAACATCAATGTGGCTTGGTCAGTTCCCAACGCGCAGTGCAGAGGGGAATAACCTATGACTCCAAACATTCTCAGGGCTACCAACTCACTCTATCTATGACAGAGATGAGGTGTCATTTTCCATGCTTGTCTGGATGTTTTATCTCAATGTCCATTTTCACAAGGATTGATGACTCTATAAGTGAGTAGAAAGATTAAGCTGCTTTATAATGCTGTGTCAGTCAAATCTCTAACTTTAATAACATTTTAATATGAGATTTTCCTCTTGTATGAGTGGCCTTTAGCAAAAACAAGGGACAGGAAAAATGTAACTCAACATATAGGCCTTAAAATTCTCTGGGTATAAAAGGTAAAGAGACAAAGCCTTCAAATGCAGTAAAAGTTCACGGATTATCATTGCATAACTGAGACATTTAAGGGTGGCATAACTCTTGAAACATTAGATCAGTTGAAAGGATTTGTTCCATTAATTCTTAGACAGTTAACATTTCATATAGAAAAAAAGAGGTAATTAGCACTAGAATTGTCTTCAATCCCATGAGAAGTGTTTGGCCTTAATACTGCCTAAAGCTGTGCTACACAAAGGTTACAGTTATTTATTGCCATGCCTTCCATCCTTAATAGGAGTCTATTCAATAAAAATTACCAAGAAGACTTTTCTGCTGCTTTCTTTAACATCCCAAAATCAATGACTTGAAATAAGTCCATCTGTTAAAGGCTAAAATGTCTTTTTCCCAGATACACTTTTGCTCAAGTTATAAATTGCCTTTTATTATTTTTAAAGAAAGAACAGTGGTGAGTTATAATTTTATTTCAAGGGGAAAAAGTGTGTAAGGAATAAAGAAAGGACAATTATAGTGCATTTAATCCATTTGGAGTAAAAATAATATATTCAACAATTGAAAAATAAATGAAATTTTTAATATGCTGCAAGCTGTGTGTCAAAAAAATAATAAAAAGTTGTTTAGTAGCATAGTCAGTTTTGATTTGTATGTTTAAAGACTACAAATATCCTCAAAAGTAAATATTCAAACTTAAAGGACCCAATATTAAGTAATTATGTCTATGTCTTTTATATTAAAATATTTGAAGATAGAAGTTCATTGCCATTGCATCTCAAGCTCTGGTATGAATAGTTTGACTTATTAATTCTATAAATTACTTGTGTGCACCTACCATGTGTTATTCTAAGAATATGCTGGAGTAAAAAAGTAACAGCTTTTAACTTCCATATATTTAAAATGATGTATACAGACAAATATAAATTTTTAAAAGTATGACATAGACAATGCTACATGTACCTACAGGCTATTCCTAGACGTTTTAAAGAGAATACCAGATTCATCCATGAAAAAACAAAGTTGCATAATTTTCATTCTGATATTTTTAAAAATAATGCAGTGCAAAAGTATTGACCAAATATATTGCAAATATTAACTTTGGCATTTTTTTCTTCAACAAGTTTATATAATTTTTAGGTTTATAAACTTAAAATATTTTGGTTCTGTTCTTTTTTTGGATGTTTGGTTAGTTTTTGGGTAACATCAAAAACAGTGGTAACTGTACTCTTTAAGGGGAAAATTAATTTTATTTTTTAGTTAATATTAAGCAATCAAAAGCTTTGAACATTTTATTTCCATATTTAAATCCATTTCATGATTAAATGTTAAAAAAATCAAAATAAGAAAATTATAAAAGATGCCTAAAATATATTAGAGGGGTTATTTATTTATTTATTTATTTGCTTATTTGTATATTTAGATCACTTTTTACATTGTGTACAAATTTTGCTAAGGTCATTTATTTCTATATTTATGAATCAAATTAATAACTCATAATGTCCTGCTTCTTAGATTTTATCAGCTATATAATACATATAGAAAAGTTTTTAATTTTTGTTACTAATGCTACACATTAAGCTAGTTTCTACAATTGTAAGATAATTATGCTATAATGATATACATAAGTTCCTAAATGTCAGTTTTCACTTGTCACTTCTGAAGCAATTCAACATTTGTATTTGAATTACATATCTGTGTGTTATTTTTCTAACCCCAAAGAATCACAGCTGTTAGGTTCTTCCTTCTTTATAAAGCCTTTTTTCTGAAATAAAGTTATCTAGAAGCAGCAAAGATCTCTCCCCAGACAGATTGTAACTTCTCACCAATCCCCACTAGCATAGAAAATGGTAACATCTGCATTTAAATTACTTATTTATTCAACTCGTTTATATAAAAGTGTACTAAACCTAAAATTCAGTTCTGAAACACTGCTCTGAACCTAGAGGACATCCCATTTCATATAGTTTCTCCAACAACGTGTCTCTAGTAACTGTCAAACTAATAATCTATACAGTGTTATATTGCAGCATCAGTCAAATGTAGCATCTTGGAAAGCCTAAGAAAATAGACCGTAAAGTAGGCTTTCCAAAATGGAAAAAACCCTATTACTATCTGAGACTATCTGCTATCTTCTCAAAACATCTTAGCTAAACTGGTTCCCTCTGGCTCCAATGATTGTTTTATACCATCTGTTCATTAAAAAGGGTACTATTCATTAACATTTATTAACCGCTTTGAAACAATTTCAAAATATATTTTCTGCATCTTCAAGCGCATTCAATTACTGTTATTAATTCAGTCGAGCAGCCTCTGGAATAAACATAACATAGCTTCATTTATAAAAATAACTTTGCTATTTACCAATTTATTTATGTTAGGCAAATATTGAGAAGCTACTATGTGGGCAGAACTCTGCTATGGTATGAGATACAAAACAAAATAAAATGTGGATCTCTATTAAAGAAACCTGCAAAATAAATTATGAAGAGATAAAATTATAATAAAAAAGAAGGGACACTTTTTACTTATCAGTGAAGAATAATAAATAATTGCTATGCTTTAGAGAAAAGGTAGCTTTGCTACTTAGGGAATCAAAGAATACAATAAAGGAGAGATTACTTCAGTTGGTGAAGAATCAGAAGTATTTCTTGGGGGTATTTTGTTTGTTTTTGTTTTTTTTCTTTTGAGTTGGAGTCACTCTGTCCCCCAGGCTGGAGTGCAGCGGCACGCTCACAGCCACCCCAATGTCGGTCTGCTGGGCTCAGGCAATCCTTCTCCTCAGCCTTGCCAGTAGCCGGAACTGCAGGCGCACGTTACCACGCCTGGCTAATTTTTGATTTATTGTAGAGATGATGTCCCACCAAGTTGCCCAAGAGGGTCTGGAACCCCAAGTTTAGGCAATCCTCTCGCCTCGGCCTCCCAAAGTGCTGGGATTACAGGCTCGAATCATGGCGCCCGTCCTCAGTAGTATTTTAATAGACTATAGATAATATTTATTTAAGCTTTGAGATATAGCAATAGATTGGAAATGGGCAAAATTAGTTTAGGAAATACTATCATATCAATGTGTATGGGCAATGAGTATTTGGAGGATCAATGCTGTGAAAAACCTAAACTGTTTTCCTTTATGGCCTTAACTATTAAGTCATTATTTCCAGAATTGCAATTATCTCTCTTTTATTTAAGTTACACCAGGAACTTTTGTGTTTCATAATTGCCATTTACCCTTCCTTTCCTGTTTACTTATATTGTTTCCTATCTATTGCAGAGTCCACTTAGTTGAATTTTTTCTTGTGCTTTTGTCGTTTTGCTTTGTTTTGAGGGTGCATAATTTTATTTTACTGTCAGTAACAGAAGAGTAAATTAATGATTAGAATTACTTCTGATTTTAAATTTTAGGCCAACATAAACTGATATTTTGTTTTTAATCCATTTTTGTAAGTTTAAATATCTGTCTGACACCAGTTTATATTCTGATGTATTATATATTTTTATCTTTTTATTTTATTACTTTTTTTTAAATTTTTTGAGTTGGAATCTCACTCTGTCACCCAGGCTGGAACGCAGTGGCACACTCACAGCTACCCCATTGTGGCCCTGCTAGGCTCTGGGGTCCCTCAGTCTTCCAAGTTGCTGGAATTCCAGGAGCACGCTATCACGCCCAGCTAATTTTTTTAAATTTTAATTTATTGTAGAGACAAGGTCTCGCCAAGTTGCCTGGGTTGGTCTCAACCCGCAGGCTCAGGCAATCCATTCCCTTCGGCCTATTTTATTAATTTTATTTTATTATGATAAGAGCAATTAAACATGAGATCTCTCCTCAAAAATTTAAGTGCAGAATTCAATATTTTCATAGGTACAATATTTATAGTGGATCTTGAGAACTTAACTTTCTTAACAGAAAGTTTGTGTCTGCTGATTAGTAATTTACTATTTCACCTTCCCTCCATCCCCTGGCAAACACAATTTTACTCTTTGATTCTATGAATGATTCTATTTCAGATACCACATATAAGTGGAATCATGTAGTTTGTCTTTTTATGACTGACTTATTTAACTTAGCATAATGTGCTCAAGACTTATCCATGCTTCTGCATAGTGAAGATTATCTTTCTCTTTTAAAAAGCAGAGTAATATTTCATTGCATGTATATACCATATTTTCTTCATCCATTCATCTCTTCATGAACATTTACATTGTTTCCACAACCTGGTTATTGTGAATAGTGGTGATTTGCTCATGGGAGGGTTAATAGCCCTTTGATATCTTGATTTTTATTATTTTAGATAAATACTTAGAAGTGAAATTTCTGGATCATATTGTAGTTATATTATTAATTTTTAAGGAGTTGCCATATTGTTTTACATAGAGGAGGCAACATTTTTGTGTTTTCGTCAGTGGAATTCAAGATTTGAATGACTTCAGGTCCTTGACCACACATGCTTTTTATTTATGTCTTTTTTTATGGTAGTCATTCTGATAGGTCTGAGGTGGTTGCTCTTTGTGGTTTTCATTTGCATATCTCTGTTAATTAGTGCTGTTGCGGACTTCTTTGCATACCGCTGACCTATATTTCATGTTTGGAGCAATATCTATTTCGGGTTTTAGACTATTTTTTAAAATAGTGTTATTAGGTTTTTTTGTTGTTATTTTGTTGTTATTTTTTTTAAGTTATAGTAGTTCCTTATATATTGAGGAGATTAATCCCTTTATTAGATATGTGGTTTGCAAGTATTATCTCACACTCCATAGGCTGCTTTTTCCCTTTCTTGTTTCTTTGATGAGCAGAAAATTTTTAGTTTGATGTAGTCCCACTTGTCTATTTTTCTCCTATTTTTTTCTTCTAGAAGTTTTACAGTTTCAGGTGTTAAGTTTAAATCTTGAATTCATCTTAACTTGTTATTTGTGTTTGTTGTAAATTAAGACACATAAAGGAAGAAGTAGAATTGTTCCTGTTTGCAGACAACATGATATATAGACTACCCTAAAAACCTCTTAAAAATACTGTTAAAGTAATAAATGAATTTAGTAAAATTGGGGGATTCAAATCCACATAAAAATTAGATTCATTTTTATACACTGACAATAAACTACCTGAAAGGGAAATTAGGAAAACAATCTCATTTACAATATCACCAGAAAAATAAAATACCTTGGCATGGATTTGACTAAGGAACTGGAAGACTAGCATATCAAGCGTACAAAATATTGATGAAAGTGATTAGAGAACACATAAATAAGTGGAAAGACATTAAGTGTTAATGGATGGAAGAATACGTACTGTTAAAATGTCTATCCAAAGTGATTTATAGATTCAATGTAATCTCTACAAAACTCTAGTGACTTTTTTTTTACAAAAATAGAAAAAAAATTCTAAAATTTCTGTGGATCCCCAAAAGATGACAAATAGTCATATCAATTTTGAAAAAGAAGAAGAAGAAGACTGGAGGCATCCTAGTTCCTAATTTCAAAATATCTTACAAAACAAGAACACTCAGAACAGTATGGCTGGCATAAAGACAGACATATAGACCAATAGAAAAGATCAGAGATCCTAGAAATAATTCCACATAAGTATAGTCAATCTATTTTAGAAAATGATGCCAGAAATATACAATGCAGAAAGATAGTCTTTTCTATCATTGGAGTTGGGAAAATTGGATATCTACATGCAAAATAATGAAATTGTAACCTTAGATAATTTATTTTCTTTAAATTTTTCCCTGAAATATATACTTCTTTTCTTGCATTTAAAATTCCTTTTTTTAACTTTCAATTTTTTTTTATTTTAATGGTGTGGGGTACAATTCAGGGTTAGGTATACAGATGTTCATTATGCAGATACCCTTTTTGATGAGGTATGCCCCTGCTTTCCCCAGGCAGATTCCCACTGCTGCCAATCCCACTTCCCCACCCACTCCTGGCAGTTTCCCACTACTGTCAATCCTTTTCCTATAGTATTATGGTCATATTTCAAGGTCCGCTCATGATTGAGAACATGTGATACTCAGTTCTTTGTTTCTGTGATATATCACTCAGTATTATAGATTCTAATTTCATCCAGGCTGCTATGAAGTTCATGATTTTATTCTTCTTTATGACTGTGTAATATTCCATTGTGTATATGCACCACATTTTTTTTTTTTAATCCAGTCCTCTTTCAGTGGGCAGCACAGTTGCCAATGTGAGCACTCTAATTCATATATTCAGAAGTTTGGTATTTTGCTATTTCTTTTTTCTACTCCCACAAAAATAAATTTTACCACATGTGGTTTCAAGAGAGGAAAGTATATGTTGGGGTGAGTGGATAGCTTTGTGGCATTTTGATACATGTGAGTATCACCTACAGCATTAATCTAGTTATTTAACACCTTTTACTTTAGTTTCTTCTCTACAAGCAGGAAGATGATAATTTACCCTGCATACGTCAACTATTGCCATTAAAATGCAACATAACACATGATACCAGTACTCAGTGGTATGCCTCATATTCAGTTATTTAGTGTAGCAACATTTCACCTATCCTAGACAGGAAGTGTGCACACACTGCACATTTGCTCTGGCTTTCATATGTGTTTTTTATTTATTAGTTTTCTATTGCTTCCATGAAAAATGTAGTGACTTAAAACAACACAGCATTACCATTTTACAGCTCTGTAGATTAGAGGTCTTGTACTGTTCTTCTTGAACTAAAACCAAGGTGTTGGTAGGCTGCATGTCTCTCTAGGAAAGAATGTGGTTTTTGATCATTCAAGGGTTAGCAGAACTTAGACCCTTGCAGTCAGTTCCCTGGGGGACTGAAAACTCCATTTCCTTCCTGATTATCAGCTGATGGCCATCTCAAGCCCAACATCAATGAGTAGACTATCCCCATTAAGGTGAAGAGAAATGAAAGGAGATAGTCAGTCACCAGTTATATATTTTATCATACGGTTTAAAATATTCAGTAAGATCATCTATGTTAGGGATTTAGTATTTTACTTATTGTATCATAGGCACTTGATTGGTGTATCAGTCAGGATTCTACAGAGAAACTGAGAGAACTGTAATAGAGTATACCATAAACTTAGGTTAAAAGCATGCTATAACCCAATAAATATGCAATCGGCTTGTGGACAATAGCACAGCATTTTAGTTTTCTGCTTTAAAACATAACCTGTAGCTGTTTAAAGTTTCAGTTATGGGAAAAACTGCAAAGCTCCAGTTCAAGCTTCAACCCCTTCCCTTGACCCACTTTCCCCTTAGCAACAACCAATCAGGTGCCAGGGGAAAGTAACCTAATGTTTCCAAATGTCTCTGCAACCTCCCCAGCTAGTGGGCCAAGGTCAACCCGAGTCAAGCTAGCCAATCCTCCACGATTGAGCTGACAACCAGAGGTTACTACCCAATTAAATGGTAACAAGACTGGAAAGTCCCCCCCAACTCCTTCTCCCTTTGTGTAAAAGCATAAAAGGTATCTGCTTAAGGAAGTCAGGGCCTCTGGGTGTACTCCACTGCGTCGATTGTTGACAGAGGTCCAGGCTCGAGCTTGCAAATAAAGACCCTCTTGAACTTTCATCGGAATTGGCTCTTGGTGGTCTCTCGGATTAAACTGTCGGCCACTACAAAACAAAACCAATAGTGTAGAATATACAATATGAGATCTATGTGTGTATTTACACACACACACACACACACACACACACACACAGGACCCCCCAAATGGAATTATTTTAGGTGGGCTTACACTGCTAGGCAAGTGTTCCAGGAACTCTTCACCATCAGTGTACCAGCTAGCACTGCTGTGACAGGTTGCGTTCAGGTGTTGTGAATTTTTATTTTTGGAGACTCTCTCAACCTGTTCACTAATTTTATTATTGTATGAAGGGTGATTTATGAGGGTGATTTATGAGCACACCTGCCCACACCTTATGGCATGTTCAGAAGTTTTTAATAAAAAAAATGGCATGAGTCCCATGCCCCATCCTCCCTATTCACCTAATCTCACCCCAAGCAACTTTTTTTTTTTGTTTCCACTGATGAAAAAATGTTCTCACTGGGAAACAATTTTGCCGATATGGAATAGGTGAAACAAAAAATGTCAATACTAAAAAGCATCAAAACTGATGAGTTCAAAAACCGTTTTGAGCAGTGGAAATGGCAGATGTATTGTATCACACAGTGGGTACTTTGGTGTTTAAACATGTAAGAATAAATAGATCCTGGGTTTTTTTGTTTGTTTGTTTTTTGGTCTTCCTTCACACACACACACACACACACTGGGGGTTGGGAGCATGGAGAGAGAGGCAGAGACACAGATGAGAGGTTTAAAGAAATTAACTCACATGATTGGGTGGCTGACCTGGCTGGCAAGTCTAAAATTTGTAGACTTGGCTGACCGACCAGTAACCTAGGAAAAAGTTGGGTTGCAGTTGATTTGAAAGATGCAGTTGATTCCGCATAGAGGCAGAATTCTCTTTTTCCTTGGGGTTCAGTACAGTGTTTTTTTCTCTTAAGACCTTCAACTGATTGAATGTGGCCCAGAAACATAATAAATAACAAAGTGCTTTACTCAAAAGTCTTCTGACGTAAATGTTAATTGCTTCTAAAAAATGCCTTCACAGCAACATCTAGACTAATGTTTGACCAAATATGTGGCAACCATGGCCTAGGCAAGTTGACACATAAAATGAAATATCACATTTGGCTATTTTTATCTTTTTAATTAGACTTTTACATGGAGTCATAAGAAATAAAACCCAGAGATCCTGTGTACCCTCAACCTAGTTTCCCCTGCATTCATATCTTGCAAAACTACAGTTCAATATGACCACAAATATATTGACATTAATACAATCAAGATGCAAAATATTTTCCATCACTTCAAGGATGCCTCAGGTTGCATTTTAATGGGGACATATAATTCTCCTCCACTCCCAACTCCTCCTTAAAACCTTGCACAACGTCTGTGTTCTCCCTTTCAACAATTTTATCTTTTCAAAAATGGCATGTAAATGAAATTATGCAATATATAGTCTTTAGAAATTGACTTTTTCATACAACACAATTATTTGGCCATTCATCTCTTTATTGTGTATATGAATACTTATTTACTTTTTGTTAATTCTGAGTACGAACATTCGTGGAAACATAAGTCTTTTCCTAAGAGTGCAACTGACGTATCATCTGGTATTTTCATGCTTAATTTTTTTTTTAAGAAAAGGTCAACATTCCTCCAGAGTTTCTGTTTTATGTCACATTTCCACCAAAAATAGAGAAGTGATCTACTTTTCTCATATCCTCTTCAGCTTTGAAAAGGATATATTTTTCCTTCACTGAAATTTTTTTTTGCTTTTGTCAAAAGTCAGTTGGGCATATTTGTTAGATCTACTCTTGGTTTTCTAAAATGGAAACCATTACTGATTTTCAAATATTGATCTAGTCATACAATCCTATAATAAACCTTACTCATCCTCTTATCTATGTGCCTATTTTTCTGCTAATATCACTCACAATCATAATTAAGGCAAGCTGTATGACTATATAAAAATGCAGTTATATGTATGTAATTAAATGGACTACATTTTCTCTCTCTCTTTTTTCAGATAGTTTCAGCTACTCTTGTTTCTTTTCTATTTTATATGAATTTTAAGCAATCCTATCTTTATATGTAAAAAATTGCAGGAATGATGAAAAGACTTGCATAAAACCCTTATATTGATTTAAAGAAAAGTGAGATCTCTAAAATGCTGAGAATTTCAATCTAGGAACATTGAATGTATTTTAATTTACTTAGTGCTTCTGTGATTTTATTTCTACATGGTTGTAGAGTTTTAAGTATATAATTCCATTATATGTTTTATTAAACTTATAATTTAGAATAATCTATATGTAGATTTCTTATTCTTCCTGTAGACAAATATGTATTTTCAAATAGAGTCACATTTTTTACTCCTTTTATATTAGTATAACTTTTACTTTTCTTGCTTTATTGGTCTTATTAACTTTCCAGAAATTTTTGGAATGTATCGGTGAGAGCAGACATTCTCACTTTATTCCTAATCTTTACGGGAAAGCATTCAGTCTTTAACTACTAATTGTAATGTTAGTTGTAGTGGTTTTGTTTGTTTGTTTATTTGTTTTAGTTTTTGCTAAAACTAATGGATTTTCTTTAATTGAAGTATGATTTTTATTCTTATTTTTCCTGTGAGTTTTTATTAAAATAGGAGTTTAATTTTGCCAAATGCTCTATTGGTATCAACTGATCAAAATCATTTAATTCTTATTACTTTTCAGATTATATATTACATGGATTGACTTTCAAATATTGAGCTAGCCTTGAATTCCTGGGGGAAAAAATAACCATATAATTATGATGTGTAATTTCTTAATATATATTGCTGAATTCTGTAATACCTTGTTATGGATTTTTATGGTTTGTATTCAAGAGGTAATAAAGGTCTGTAATTGTTGTTTTCTGTAAAATTTTTGTCTAAATTTCTTATCAAAATCACACTAATTTCATAAAATGTATTGAGAAGTATTCCTTTCTCCCCTGTATTCTTAAATATATTTGGTGGCATTGATATTACCTTTTATTTTAACATACAGTAGATCACTCCAGTGAAATCATCTGAGATTAGAGACAGGTTTTTATATGAGCTTGTAAATTATGAGTGTATTTCCTTAGTAATTATGGGAAAATTTAAACTATCTGTTATAGGAATGATAGTGTGTTTCTTTTTTTTTTTTTTTTTTTTTTTTTTGAGTTGGAGTCTCACTCTGTCGCCCAGACTGGAGTGCAGTGGCCGCTCCCGGCCACCGCAGCCTCGACCTGCTGGGCTCCGGTGATCCTTCCGCCTCAGCCTTCCGAGTAGCCGGAATTACAGGCATGCGCTACCACGCCCGGCTGATTTTTTGATTTATTGTAGAGATGAGGTCTCGCTGCCCAGGCGGGTCTCGAACCCGCGGACTCATGCAATCCACTCACCTCAGCCTCCCAAAGGCGCGGGATTACAGGCTGAGCCA
>NW_007249393.1:482354-512123 GCF_000164805.1 Carlito syrichta | reverse complement strand
TTTCTTTAATTGAAGTATGATTTTTATTCTTATTTTTCCTGTGAGTTTTTATTAAAATAGGAGTTTAATTTTGCCAAATGCTCTATTGGTATCAACTGATCAAAATCATTTAATTCTTATTACTTTTCAGATTATATATTACATGGATTGACTTTCAAATATTGAGCTAGCCTTGAATTCCTGGGGGAAAAAATAACCATATAATTATGATGTGTAATTTCTTAATATATATTGCTGAATTCTGTAATACCTTGTTATGGATTTTTATGGTTTGTATTCAAGAGGTAATAAAGGTCTGTAATTGTTGTTTTCTGTAAAATTTTTGTCTAAATTTCTTATCAAAATCACACTAATTTCATAAAATGTATTGAGAAGTATTCCTTTCTCCCCTGTATTCTTAAATATATTTGGTGGCATTGATATTACCTTTTATTTTAACATACAGTAGATCACTCCAGTGAAATCATCTGAGATTAGAGACAGGTTTTTATATGAGCTTGTAAATTATGAGTGTATTTCCTTAGTAATTATGGGAAAATTTAAACTATCTGTTATAGGAATGATAGTGTGTTTCTTAAAAAGGTTAATATTTTATCAAAGTTGTAAAATGTACTTATAGAACAGTTTGCATAAATCCAACACATAGTCTATCTCGATATATATTCTATAAGCACTTAAAAATAATATATATTCTGCTATTGTTGGTTCAATAATTTTATAAATGTTGATTTGATCCAGTTATTTGATGGTGGTGTTGAGTTCCCAAGTAAAAGAACGCAATTCATTTTCTTTACATTTTGGGGGGAATTTTTAAAATGCATACAATTTTATGATCTAAATTTTTTTTTTACTTTTTTCCTCCTTTCAGAACTTTTTAAAAAACACACATTTATTGATTAGCAATTCTAATACAATATTGAAGAGAAATTATGAAGTTTACATCTTTGTCTCGTTCATTAACTCATGTAAAAAGCATTAAAAAACCCCTCCAAAATATACAACTGCCAAAGACAGTTAATATTTTTGGTAATTATGTTTATTAAGTTAAGAAATCTTTCTTTTATTCTAACTTATGCTGAAGTTTTGTCATAGGAGATAAATTTTATCAAATGAATGTGCTGTATTTTTCAAGATCACCACAAAGCAAGATGGGAAATATAGCTTCTTTTTCATTGGCTAGAAGATTTTGTGTTAATTTGGTGGTTTTTTTTTTTCTTAAATATGGAGCAATTAATTAAAATACTTTGTTCTGTTTTTATTACATTTAGCTTTTTTAAAAGTTTCAGTACAATGCTTTAACTACTTTCATATAAATAACAATATTCAGATATTCCATGTCTTCAGTTCTTGCTATGATTTTTCAATGTTTTATTTTTTTGCTCAGCATATAAAATTTATTGGCATATTTTTCTTGATATTCTTGTTTTTTATGTCAGACGATCTGCAATGGTGCTCATTCATTTATAATGTTGATTTCTCTATTTTAAAATCCTTGTTAAGGATTTGATAATTCAATTAATCTTTTGAAAAAACTATTTTTTTGTTTTTATCTATTGTATACTTGTATTTTGTTCTGTCAATTTCTTATCAATTATATCACATTTCTTTTTTTTTTTTTTTCTAGTGGAAGTCTCACTCACTCTATCACCCAGGCTGGAGTGCAGTGACACACTCACAGCTACCCCAGCATCAACCTGCTAGGCTCCGGCAATCCTTCCGCCTCAGCCTTCCAAGTAACCGGAACTACGGGCGTGTGCTACCATGCCCGGCTAATGTTTTTTATTGTAGACACGAGGTCTCGCCAAATTGCCCGGGCTGGTCTCGAACCCGCGTACTCAGGCAATCCAGTCACCTCAGCTTCCCAAAGTGCTGGGATTACAGGCTGAGCCACTGAACCCAGACCCACATTTCTTATATTTGCTTTTATTTTTCCTTAAAAAATTGAAATCCAGCTAGGTGCCATGGCTTATGCCTCTAATTCCAGCACTTTGGGATGCCAAGGCAAGAGAATTGCTTGTCCCCAGGAGTTCGAAACCAGTCTGGGCAATATAGCAAGACTTCATGTCTACAAAAAGTAAAAAAAAATTAACTGGATGTGGTGGTGCATGCCTGTTGTCCCTGCTATGTTGGAGGTTGAGGTAGAAGGTTCTCCTGAGCCCAGGAGTTTGAGACTGTGTAAGCTATGATCTGGTGAACCATGATCATGCCACTGCACTTTAGCCTGGGTAACAAAACAAGAAACTGACTCAAAAAAAAAAAAGAAAAGGAAAGGAAATTAATTACTGATGTTTAATATTTCTTTACACCTAACATGTTCATTTAGTGTTATTCACTTTACTTTAAACACTATTATGCCTTGAGTTCACAAGTTTCTTAAGTCTTTATTTTTAATTTTGCATTGCCAATGTTTATTGCAGCACTACGCTTAATAACCAAAAAGGAAGGGAGAAATTCCAAGTGTCTGTGAACTAGTGATCGGGTCAACAATGGAATTCCATTCATACAATGGAATATGATTTGACAGTAAATGACACATGCCACAAATATGGAAGAATCTCAGAAACATTATGCTAAGTGAAAGAAGTCAATCACAAAAGATCATATAATATTTCACTAATATAACATTTTTGGGACAGGCAAGTCTATATACCGAAAATGGATTATCAGTTGCATGGGACTGGGAGTGAAAACAGGAAGTGCCTATCACAATTTGGGGAAATTTTCACCCATTTTGTATTACAACATTACCTCTTTCCTATCTGTCTGCACTCTTTTTATAGAGTACCAATTATAAAATTAAAAATGTGTCATTCTGTTCTAGTTTCTTTTTATCTTTCTTTATTCTCCTTACTTTGCAGCAGTGCAATTTAAATTTTGTGAATGGGTTGTCAGTTTCACTAATTCTGTTGTAAGCTGTGTTCAAAACATATTACTCTAATTCTTTAGCCTTTTATTTTTACAAGTATCATAATTATTATTTATATATAATTTTTATTATAGTAATAGGTTCCATTTTGTTTTTATTATTCTTAGTACTTTCATCTATTTTATCCTTCTTTACTTTTATATATGAATAATATTCATTGAAATTTATTTTCTAACTTCAATATTTTGATTATAAAAGGGCATCCATTTATTTTCTTTATTTATGTAAATTATGATTTGCATTATTTTGTCTCCCTTTAATCACTATTTTATTTACCAAAAGCCAAATATTATGCAAATGAAACAGCAGATAATAGTAACATTATCTTACCCCAGGGAAGTTTTTCTTTTCCCTCTTTAGAGAGGAAGACTCAGCTGCTTATCAACTCAATCTAAAGTGGAAGTTTGCTATGTCAGGAATGGACTCCAGTTTTAAGTAGATTTTAACGTACATTTGGTTCAACTTTTGCCAAATGGTCCTTGACAAGAAGTTTGGCAATTCTCAATCTCCTCAGGAAAATCTAGCTTTGCTATTTAAAGATTTCTGCCCACACTCTCGGACGGTGAGCTATAGATATATATAGATATGAACAAATGTCTGTGGGAAAGACTGCGTGTTCTTTTTAAATCAGTTCTTCCCTACGGTGCCTTTGCTTTTTCACCACCAAAACCTTGAAGGGGGATTTCCTCTTTATTCTAACTTCTTAGAATACTCTTAGTAGCACAACAAAGCCAATGTTCTTCACAGAAAAAAAAAAAGTCAAAATATTAGTACATTAATTTTTCCCAATTTGTTATACTTGTCCCATTCAACTGACAATATATTTAATGGTTGTTCTACCCCCATAGAACCTCCATACGTAGACAATTCTAATTCTAAAACTGATCTGAAATCAGCAAATTTTTCCATGGGAGAAAAATAGTTGGAAGCTGTCATATGCTCAAAACTTTCTATAGTCACTGGGGTTTTGTTCCATAAGCTTTGCTGTTTTAATAGCTTTGAGAAGCTGGATTCAGTGGCTCAGCCTGTAGTCCCAGCGCTTTGGGAGGCTGAGGTGGGTGGATTACCTGAGCCCACTGGTTCAAGATCCACCTGGGCAACTTGGCGAGCCCTCATCTCTACAATAAATCAAAAATTAGCCAGGCATAGTAGCGTGTGCCTGTAGTTCCAGCGACTTGGAAGGTTGAGGCAGAAGAATCACCGGAGCCTAGCAGGTCGAGGCTGCAGTGATCGGGAGCAGCCACTGCACTCCAGTCTGGGTGACAGAGTGAGACTCCAACTTAAAAAAAAAATAGCTTTGAGAGGGCTTAAAATATGGCATTTGCAATTTATCTGGCTTTTGGTGATTATAGTAAGTGGAATGTTGGTCTCCAGAAGCAAATGCATCTTAACTAAAAATGAAAATCTATTTATTTTAAATTACCTAATTACTTCTTACACTGGAATTTAAATTTCACAAGACCAAGACCTTTTACCTTTGATATATTGCTGTATTAACAGGAATTAAACCATTGCTCAATATAAAATTATCTCTCAATTATTATTTATTAAGTAACTTAATAAATTAACGCTAAAGCAAGACTTCAGTGCAGCTCTTTTCAACTTTCTTTTTCAAATGGACTTTTTCATTTCATTTCAATTTATTCACTCTTACTATTTCTAATTGCTTGTATATTTTCATAGAGATTTGCACTTTAATAGGTTACCACATATATTCTTATTTGTGACATCTTTCCCTGTAGTGGAAGGGAAGTGACACTATATCAGAGGCAAGGCATTTTTTTTTTTTTTTTGGTTTTGGTTTGTTTTTTTCTATCTCTACTCTAAAGCATTTATTTGGAAAATACTGGATATGCAATAATAATTGGTTGAAATAACAAAGTTATCATATCCTTAACCACAGGTCCTTCAGAAGAGATATTTTGTGTTTTCCAGTCTGGCATGTCCTCATGCCCATGAAATTTATAGTGAGATTGTGTTGTGTAAAATAACTAGCATGATGGAGATGAGCTGGAGATCATTTTGAGATTTCTTTTTAAGTGATTTCATGTGACACTAAATCTTAGTATTTAAGCAACAACTGTGAAATAGTTAAAACAAAGCTTATGTAAAACAAGACAAAACTTTCTCTGATTCTTTTAACTTAATCAATGAATATTTATAGACTACTATGTAAAAAATGTACTGAATTATAGACACTGCATTAATTGAGGCAGAAGTGATTTCTCTTCCCACAGAACTTAAAATCTATGGATAATTAAATGAAATGTACTAATATTATAAAGTGTTCTAATAAATAAAGAAGAAATAGCAATAGTGAATATAAATATTATTTCTGGAAATTTGACAAATTCATAGAGATTTGGGAAATGAATACAAGGCATATTTGAAGAGAGTAAGCTTCAAATTAATAATTCGATAATTTTTGCAAAATAAGTTTATAATTTAAAACTTTGAAAAGACTTCCACACATTGATTTTTAAAATGAGATTTTAGGGTAAATTTTTGTATTACTGATGAGAACATGTAAGTATAAAATGTAAATAACTTTGCATTCTGCAAATGCCTATAAAAAAGCATGAATTATGAAATGGCTTAACAAAGTTCACTTTTATTAAAGTCAATGATACAATTGTATCTTTACAATTGATATTAATTATTAAATAATATTTTGTTTCATGCTTTGACAGTAAGTGAGGTAATTCAAATCAAATTTTTCTGTGAAATTACTCATGAACAGATACCAAGTCAAATGTAGAGATTTAGTACCTAGGTTTCACAACTCAGTATGTGTTTGGCTCTCCTTTAGGAGACTGTCCACAGTAGGCCTTTTGTGAGCCTACACACCTTTTTTTTTGTGCCTAAATAAAAAGCTCTTCATCATTTAATCCAGAACTGTTCTCAAGATCATTTTATGCTGTTGGATATTTAAAAATAACTACAGAAATGGACTTAGTGTTTCTGTTTGCACCTGGTCGTTCTTAAAGTCAATGGAATTTTATTTTACTGCTTGCTATAAAATGCAGATTCCCTAAGCTTGAGGCTCCTCAGCTGCAATGTTGTCTACTCCTTGTGTATCATCCATCTAAATTTATCACATTGTCCCACACAACAGACAAATCAAGTATGGATGCACTGATACTCTTTCTGACTGCTATACTGTGAATAACACAATACTTTATCTTCAACACAGGAATCTCTTGTCTTTTGTCACTTGCTAAAATACATTGCTATTGTACTTATTAAATTTCAGTTATTAAAATACTTGGCTATTTTACTTTAAACTTTACTCCAAGGCTACAGTAACCAAAACAGCCTAGTATTGGAACCAGAATAGGCACGTAGACCAATGGTACAGGTCAGAGTTTCTAGAAGCAAGAGCTCAATCTCTCAACCAATTCATCTTTGACAAAACCATCAATAACAACCACTGGGGAAGGGAGATCATATTTAGCAAACGCTACTTGGAAAACTCTATGACCACAAGCAGAAGAAAGAAACTGGATCTCTACCAATCACCACAAATGGAAATCAACTCTAAATGGATCAAAGACCCAAACATAAAGCCTCAAACTAAGACTACTAAAAGAAAATGTAGGAAACACCCTTATGCACATCACAGTAGGCAGGAAATTATTGAACAACTCCCCAAAAGCAATTGCTATAACAGATAAGATAGACAAGTGGGACCTTATCAAACTGAAAAGCTTTTGCACAGCAAAAGACATCATCAAGACAGGGGAAAGACAACCCAAAGAATGGGAAAAAGATATTTGCTAATGATGTTCAGACAAAGGCTTAACATATAAGATTTACAAGGAACTCAAATGAAATTAAAGAGAAAAAAAAACCCTGTGAAAAAGTGGGCAAAGGACATGAATAGACACGATTCAAAATAAGACATACAATTACCCAACAGATAAAAGAAAAAAATGTTCACCCTCACTAATTATCAGAGAAATGCAAATCAAAACTACAATGAGATACCTCCTAACAGTAGTAAGGAATGATCATCATTAATAAATAAATAACTTAATTAATTAATAAAAAAGATGTGGGTGTGGGTACAGAGCAAACAGAATGCTTCTGCACTGTTGGTGGGAGCACAAGCTAGTTCAATCTCCGTAGAAAGCAGTGTTGTGATTTCTAAAAAAACTAAAAATTGACCTTCCATATGATCCAGAAATGCATCTCCTGGGAATATAACCAGAAGAAGATAAATCATTCTACAAAAAAGACACCTGCACACCATGTGTTTTGCTATTCACAACAGCAAAAACATGGAACCAAACGCTACTACCCATTGAAAGTGAACTGGATGGAGAAAATATGATACACATATATGATGGAGTGTTATGCAGACACAAAGAAGGACAAAATCATGGACTTTGCAGCAAATTGGGTGGGGTTAGAGAACATTATACTAAGTGAGCTATCACAGAAAAACAATTGAATGTTGCATACTCTCACTCATAAGTGACTTGAATGTTGATCACAATAGCACAAAGCAGGGATCTACAGTCACTGGGCACTGCTAGGTGAGGGAGGAGGAGGTAACTCAAAGGGTTCCTGGTTCTATACCAGGGGAGTGAGGGCCAAGCTTCACTTTCACGCAGCCTGCGTATGTAATTAATCCTTACTTGTACCCTACAGCTCTACAATAAAATACGATTTAATTATAAGTAATAAAATAATAAAATATATGGTTATTTTTATAAATGTTCTAATGCTTCTAGCATTTCTCTACATTATCAAATTTAGGTAAGGGAACATTCCCAAAGCCAAAAATACAGTAACATTTGATTGCAAAATGTTTTTGTAAAAACAATCTACTTCATCTCATAGAATAGTATCTAGAAGGCTTAAGAAAATGCTGGACTGACAGTGAGGAAACCAGAATTATTTCCTCGCTTTGCTGATTGCTATAAGACCCTGAGGTGAAGGAAAATGTGGTTAACACTCATTGAGTATTTATTATGTGTATGTCATCCTGCTAATTGAATGTATTCATTCAATATTCATTTATTGTACCCAAATGAAAGGAAGAGACAATGAGGCTGTTTAATAGTTGTCCTGAGTTTATAGGTCTGATGAGAGACAGATTCAAGATTGGAACCCAGGCAGTTTAGTTCCAGAGTGACTATTTATTTATTTTTATAAAGCTGGAGTCTCACTATGTTTCCCAGGCTGGTCTCAAACAACTGGGCTTAAACAAGCCTCCTATCTTGGCCTTCCAAATTGCTGGGATGACACATATGAGCCGTTTCAGCTGGGCCCTTGAGTGACTCTCTTGACGGAAGCTTTCTTGTATGATGTAAAGTTTATGAGTGTCATAAAATGACATCCTTTTGTTACTATGTGGGTCTTGCACTACTCTCTTTGTAACTCTGGGCAAACTACTTAATTAGCTAAGCCTCGTTTTTGGCAACATTAGATATGGTACCTACTTTGAAGGATTTTTATGTGAATTAAGCCATATCATAGAGGTGGCATCTCTTCACACAGTGCTTGATATATTACTGACTTTTGGTAATTTGGGATGTATTTTTTCCTGCAAGTTGTTCTAAAATATGTATGCGGCTTCAAATGCTTTATGTTTAACTTCATAGCTCTTGCTTTAAAGTATTAAGTTTATATTCTCATTTTGTGTAACAGGCTTTTCAAAATTATTTTGCATTTCGAGAACTCATTTTTTTCCACTATGTTGTCAACAATAAGAGGGAAAGAACTTTATATTACCACATTCTGTGATATTTGAAATAGCTCTCCACATAGAGAATTAAATGAAAATTCCCTTCCTCTCAGATGTACCTAAAAATAAATGGTAGATGTGGTCATATAATTTTAAATGATGCTTTCAACAATAATTTACCTAGGAGATCAACTAATTCTTAGAAGATAGGTATTATAACTCTTCATTACTGATGATTATAAATTCTAACTATTTTATAACAGATATATAAAACCCTGACTTTATCATTCTTTTTTCCGTCAGTTAACAATGTGTTTGTTATAAAAGAAGCTATAATGCTTTGATGAAAATACTAAGTAGTTCATAAAATCTATGCAGCTTGAATTAGTCTCATAATTTTCTTGCAGTTAGGGAACAAAGTGGCCTATGTTATTGCATTTATTATTACTGATTTTGATCATTTAATTATCAGTGAAGTTTAATCCAAATATTAACTTTGAAAACTCATACATACTTTAGGACAAATATAAACAAAAAGATACCTTGGGGAATGGTTTATTATATTGATATAATTAAACTGCATGCTGCCAATTAAGAACACATGTATTATTGTGAGTTTTGAAGCATAAAGACAGACCAAAAAATTACATAAATTCAAAGAAATTGCCTATCTGAAAACAGGAAGAAAAAAATCCTTAGAACAATGGTTTCGAAGCAAACATGGGCCATTCATTGCCTTACTAGACTCTGACGTGGCTTTGTGAACTTTGAGCTATGGTTGTCGCCATGCTTCCTGGCTTTGTCCCCCTTCCCTATCTTTGGGAGGTGAATTTCCTTTATTTCTCTCTCTCTAATTTACTTTTTAAATAAACCATATATTCTAGTCTAAAAAAAAAAAAGGATGCAAACATGATTAAACTTTTTTTTCCTCTATGGAAGGAATGCAGTCATAAATCATCACAGGATAAATTAATTGAATAATTAGTTACTAAATAATAAAATAATAAAATGGTCTACTCAAAATTGGGGCTAAACTTTTAAGTGATTATGAGATGTACATTTGGAGATACTAAGCATCAAACCATCAGCTTCTTTTGTACAAATTGGAACTATGCTGGCTGGTTTCACAGACTTTGTGGAAGAACAGAATAGCAGAATTCAAGGCACACTATAAGAAGATGAAGAGTTTTATTTTCTTGCTTTACAAGATTTAAAAATCAATAATTTTACTTGCTTTATTCATTTTTAATATTGCCTGAGTAATGTTTCTAAATGTGTGAATTTCTACCTTAACATTTTACTGTATGCTTAATTTGTCTGTCTCTTGTTAAAGTCCAACTTTCTTACAAATTTTTTGTTTTAGGCTGGTTATTTTTTACATTAAATTTACAGCTTTTTGTTCCATAACATGGTGATAATTATTGCCTTTTTTTTTTTTTTTACTATCATACTATATTGATGAAGACCATTGATGGAGAAACTTGGATTTGAATATTTGCTTGGATATGCTGTCTGTATCAAATTTATAATTTGCCAAAATGCATTGAGATACAGTTTCATCATGGGATAATTTCACAAGATTGTGTGGTGTGGATTAAAGTATTATAAGAACTATTTAGCATAGTTAATGATGCAATGATAAATTCTCGATATCATATAACATCAACATTCTTGTTTATACTTCTGCATATTTAGTTCTTATTTTACTTCTCAAAATTTGATTAATGAATTTGGTATTTTTGTTAACAATGAGTTTACACCAGTTTTCGAAGGTTGTATTGAATTGCTTTAAAACATAGAGTACATTAATAGCATTTGTGATGGGGAACACCACAGGAATATTACCTTGTCATTATCTTATATGAATCTTTCAACTTCATTGGTTGACAGACTACATTTATGCTCATATGATAGATATTTCTACCATTACTATTCAGAAAATGCTATGGTAACATTAATATCTAGAATTTTCTTATTGGTGACACTTAGCATTATATTTTACTAGAAAAGGAGAATTACAACGATTTTGACTTGAGTTTTTCTGCTATTAAGGCACTCATCCACTGAATGGGAATAGAGCACATCTATTTAACAAATTACTGATATGTCTATTTCAACTGTGCTTCCGCTTCCACATTTATTTTTAAAAATTTTAAATTTATAATTTACAAATAATAATTGCATATATTTATAAGCTACAATATGATGTTTGGTATATGTTTAAATATAGTTACAGGATATATTGATAGATCTATGCTGACTGTCATGAGATACATTTAACCAAATTTTATATATTCTATAGCACTATTTCCAGTGGTATTGCATATAATTAAGACCCATCTCTGAATCATTTTTCCCTACATATCCATTTATAGTTGGCTCAAATCCTAGACCTCCCTAGAGAGATTCTAGGAAAAGTACTACTCATTGATATGTGCCAGTCAATTTTTGTGTTAATTTCTATTGGTCCTAATTTTATATTTGATTTTCCACATGCTATTACTAGCCTCTCTTTGACTATTGAATATTGTCAGCCTCTGTCCTCTCTGTCCTTTCTGCTTTTGTTATTGTCTGTTAGGGCCTCTGGTCACTAGATAACTCACGAAGCAGTTCCCTCATCCCGTCAAGATTGTTTCCCATTTTCAAAAAGTTCATAGAAAATGCATATTGTTAATTTAAAAAGTATGTCTAGATTTCTTTTTTTGGCACCAAAATAAACTCACACTAACTTGTTACGTCAGAGCAGAATCTTGTTTGAGGCACTAAGAAGGATTTAAGACATCATTTTGAAAAGAACCCTTAGAGGAACAACATGAGTTCTGCTAAAATCAAAGCAAAATCAGATCTCAAATTTATGGTGAAGCTTGGTTGGAAGAATGGTGAAATAAATTATTTATGCTTTATGAAAACTTTGGGAACAATGCCTCAAATAATTCAACAGTTTGCAAAAGAATAAGTTGTTCAGTTAGGCTCAAGATGAGGCTGGAAATGAAGTCCACAACAGCAGATTATTCAAGTAATTTGCAAGAAAGAATTTAAAGTTATTCATTGCCTAATCCAAGAGGACAAATGATTATAAAAAGAAATAATAGTCAACATTAGAGAGATCTCAGCTGTTTCAGGTTACACAATTCTGACTTAAAAATTGGAATTGAAGCCGGACTCGGTGGCTCAGCCTGTAATCCCGCGCCTTTGGGAGGCTGAGGTGAGTGGATTGCCTGATCCCGTGGGTTCGAGACCCGCCTGGGCAGCGAGACCTCATCTCTACAATAAATCAAAAAATTAGCCGGGCGTGGTAGCGCGTGCCTGTAGTTCCAGCTACTTGGAAGGCTGAGGAGGAAGGATCGCCAGAGCCCAGCAGGTCGAGGCTGCGGTGGCCGGGAGCGGCCACTGCACTCCAGTCTGTGCCACAGAGTGAGACTCCAACTCAAAAAAAAAAAAAAAAAATTGAAATTGAGCAAATTTTCCACTCCACAGCTCCTAAAACTCATCTGAGTGCCCAAATGAGCTTCAGGCAAGAGCAGAGCTTCGAATGGAAATTTTAAACAAATGAGATCAATATTATGAAGCAAATATTTAAAGAACTTGTAACGGAAGACGAAGCATGGCTTTACCAGTATGACCCGAAAAAAATACAACCAAAACAATGTCTACCAAGAGGTGAAAGTGGTCCAATGGAAGCAAAAGTGGGCCAGTCAAGAGCAAAGGATACGTAAACAATTTTTGGGGGGTGCTCAAGGTATTTTGCTTGCTGACTTTTTGGAAGGCCAAAGAAAGGTAACATCTGCTTAATTATAGAGTGTTTTGAGAGAGTTAGCCAAACCTTTAGCAGAAAGATTCCCAGAAAAAACTTCACAGAGAGTTATTTTCCACCACAACAATTCCCCTACTTATCCCCTCCTTCAAACAAGGGCAATTTTGTTAGAATTCTGATGATAAATCATTGACCATCCACCTTCCAGTCTGACTTCTTCTGACTTCTTTTTGTTTCCTACTCTTAAATAATATGTAAATGACACCTATTTTTCATCAGTTAATACTGTAAAAAAGACTACATTGACATGGCTAGATTACCAGGATCCTCATTTCTCTAAAAATGGACTAAATGACTGGTGTCATTGCTTACAAAGTTCTCTTGCACTTGTCAGAGTTTATATTAAGAAAGAAAAGTTGAGCCGGGCTCGGTGGTTTAGCCTGTAATCCCACGCTTTGGGAGGCTGAGATGAGTGGACTACCTGAGCCCACGGGTTCGAGACCAGCCTGGGCAACTTGGCGAGACATCATCTCTACAATAAATACAAAATCAGCCAGGCATGGTAGCACGTGCCTGTAGTTCCAGCTGCTTGGAAGGCTGGGGCCAAAGGATCGCCGGAGCCCAACAGGTCGAGGCTGCGGTGGACGGGAGTGGCCACTGCACTCCAGTCTGGGTGACAGAGTGAGACTCCAACTCAAAAAAAAAAAAAAGAAAAGAAAAAGAAAATTCTAATTCTTCTCTACTCTCTCCTTTTTAATTTCTCTTGCTTTTGCCCAATTCAAAGTATTTCAGTGAGATTTGGAGAGCAAGGAATCCTTTCCATTTCCCCCCATTTCAAATGTATCCTGACAACCAGATGGTCACTGGTGAACATAAAATGAGACTTAAAAGTCTCTAAGGTGCTTACATTATTTTCTAAAGTGAGCACCTCTTCCACACATTGCCAGTGTGGAACAGGTGAAACAAAAAATGACAGAAGCACTAAAAGGCATCAACATTGACAAGTTTTGAACTTTGGAAACAGCAACTCAATAGGTGGTTTTTGTCAAGCAGAGAGTACTTTGAAGGTGACTGAAGTTTAAACATGTAAACAATTATATATATATATATGTTCCAGGGTTTTTTTTTTTTTGTTCCCCTTTGTGTGTATGTATGTACAGCTTCATATATAATATGATCTGAAAAATGTTTGGATATATAACATAAATAATGCATCAAAATCACCTGTGGTGACACAATAATTAGTCGTAAATAATAAGTATATTATATTTTTATAGTATAAAACATGATGAACTGTAGTTAATAAGGCATTGTGAAAATTTAATGTTTGAACACGTTTAAGTTTTAAAAATTGACAAAAATATATGAGGTAACAGGTGGAAAATGAATTCACCAACAGAGAGACAACAAAATAAATTAGATTGTGGATGATGGCTAACAGTAGTTGATTTAGATTGAAGACAAATACTAAATTATATTTAGATAAGGATTAGTGATGCATAGCGTATTTACTTTATTCTTTTTTTGTATTTATGTTTTATTACAAGTCTCAAGAGACATTAACATGCTTGAAATTATATATTATTATTGGTTTGTTTGCTGTTTCTCTAGACAGAAGCATTGCTTATATTTAAATTACAGGCCAGGTGCTGCGGCTCACACCTGCAATACCATCACTCTGGGTGGCCAAGGAGGATCTCTTGAGCCCAGGAGTTCAAGACCTGCTTCGGCAACATAGGAAGACCTGGTCTCTAAAAAAAATACATATGTATTTTTAATATTAGCCAGGCGTGATGGCATGTGCCTGTAGCCCCAGCTCCTCGAGAAGCTAAGGGAAGTGTTGCCTGAACCAAGGAGGTCAAGGCTGCAATGAATCGTGACCATGTCCCTGCACTCCAGCCTGAGTAACAAAGTAAGACTGACTCAAAACAACCAGAAAACCGAAGATCGACCATTAATCTTGATATTTTTCCAAGAAACATGTTTGAAAGTGCATGTACAGGGGAGGAGGTGGAGAAGAAGCAATAAATGGGGGAGTTGAGATACTGATAAAAGTTGGATAAAATAGGACATGGTAAAAGTTAGTGTTAGAAGACAACCTTTTATCTCATAAGAGTGCCTATAATATTTGCACCTTCATCAAAATATTTTTTACCTTTTTAATATGTCTTGGTGGATTATGTAAATTTATTTGAAAATGGTGACTATTCAAATTGCATTACCATTACTCTCCTTCATTTTGATTTTTATAAACATTTTTCAAATTTACTAAACAATGAGAAATAAAAAAATATAAATTTTAAATTCCTGCAGAAATTTTTGAGTAAACAGATCATTTTAATGGTAAAATTGGAGAAAGATGCTATAAAACTCCAGTCACTTTAAAACAGAGAGGTGTTTATTATTATTTAAGTACATTAACTTCAAGTAACAAAATAGCATAACTGGCTATCCGTTTATTTATTTTAGAATTAAGTACTTTTTATTCTTTGAGTTTGTTCAGTTATTTAAAAAATAATTTTAATTAAATGCCACTAAGATAATTACTTGCTCTTTTATATACAAAAATTCTTTATTTTTTTCCATAATAATTTTTAACTGAATTCATAGGACATCTTATTGTCACTTTGTTTATGAGCATATGAAATGTCTATATTTTTATTACTTCTCCTTTACTTTCAATTTATATTAAATGTAGTTGTCTGGATGTTAAGAAGACACTTATTCCCAGGTTCATAGTTGCCACTGATCAAAATTTTAAAAAAAGTCTTATGGATATTGGGGTACAACCAATTCTGAATAAATTATGGAATCATTGTGAAATGTGCAAATAGCACAAAAATTCTGCAAATAAAAATGGTTTTTTTTACCTATTGATTTCTATGTCATTGGGATAGTGTTCATTAGGGATTAAAATAGCATGTCTTACTATTTTGATTGTCATGCAGTTTGCATTTTATTTATGTTCTCTAAATTGAAGGTTTTATTATTAGATCTTAAATTTATCTAAGAATATATCTGAAACAATGATGCTGATACCTAATTGAATGTCTATTATTATTATTATTATTTTAGACAGCAGGATTTATTGAGAGGACAGAAAAGTACTCACAGTGGGAGAAGACCCAAAGAGGTAGCCCCAAATGTTTAATTTTTTTTCTAAACATATATTTATTTTAAAATTGTGGGGTACAGTTAAGGGTTAGGTATATGTTTAATTATTTTAAAGGGACTTTGGAAAAATATTTTCAGGTTATCCTAGTGATATAGAAAAACAAAAAGTCATTTTTTTTGAGAACTTACCATGTACAAGGTTCCATGTTGGATATCTACCTTACAAAACCTTGTGACCTAGATATAGTCCATACTGCATGTCAGAAAAAACAGTTTCAGGAAGAATAATCACCTTATATGTGATAGAGCTAGTGTAAAAACTGATTTCCTGATCTTTATGCTTTTTGTATGAAACTCAGTGCCTCATATATCTATCACAATTTATTTTTAACATTAGTCACTGTTCACATTCCATAACTACATAGTGAGGAACAGATACCCCAGAAATATTTACTTATTTTCTAAGACTTATCAATTTCAAAATGTATCTCAAAATTATTTACAAGAGAAAAATGGAGATAGCCATAAATTAGAAAAAGCAACTCAAAATTTATAGAATATATTTTTAGAAGGAAAATAACACTTTTCTTAAGGAGATGTAAGGGTGTGATAGGAAAATACAAAATTTGAGGTGCAAAGTATCTAGCTCCATCATGTATTACACAAAGAGAATATTAACTTGTAGAACTGCACTAAAATAATAGGATAATTATAAATTAGAACAGTATATGAATTCTAAGTTACCATGTAAATATTATTTGCTTTCATAAACTAAAATATTTTAAAATATACTTGATCTAAAACTCTTAAAATATCTAAATTTAGAACCAAATATTGAAATTATAGCATTACTCTCAGAATTACACTGCAACTTGGTCAAATATTTTAAAATTTAATTTTAAATCATAAAATTTTAAAGTTTTTTTTAAAATGATTTTCAAAATATTAGATCTCATCTTTATGTGTCAATTGTGAATGGTTTCCTTAGAAGAACTGAACTGGCTGCACAAATCTGAACAAAGTCAGGAAAACTTCAGGTTCAATTTGCATATATTCACCTGAGCCTTCAAATTCTGTAGCCATTACACGGTGATAAGCCAAATATGGATGTAACTAATTGGTAGCGATCTCTTAATTAGGAAATTTAGTTCAAACAGCTGCAAATACAAAGGTCAGTGTGTCCAGCTAGATGAAGGATTTTAATCCATGATATTGGTGAATGCAAAATGCAAGAAGATTAAAGGCCAAGAGACAGATGTGTGGAAGGAGAAGGCAGTACAGGGAAGCATGAGCTAGAAGTGTGCTCAGTGTGTACTAGCAACTGATTTCTTGCATTGCCGTAATGCAAATAATGTGATTTATAACATCTGCCCATATTAATGGCATCTAGATATTTGTAGTAAGGAAGTTTCTTACGTTAATCTAAGAAAAGTGTTTTTACTGAGATATATTTGAAATGTCTGGACGGATAATCACACTCAAATCCTGGAAGGAACAAAATTACACAACACACACACACACACACACACACACACACACACACACATCTCATGGAACAAGCAAACACCCCATTCAGCACTCACACACCACACACTCATATTATTTATAATCTACATGGTATTTAAATAAAAAGAACCATTTGTTTTTACATAGTAATAATAGAATAAAGACAAAGTAAATGTGTGCTGCATTACTGGAGCCTGATGAAAATATTTCATTTTGTCAATTTTAATTCTGAGGCATACTTATACTTATTTACATATGATACTTGTACATATTTATATAGTACATGTGATATTTTGATACACATATGCAACATTGTAATAGTCAAATCAGGGTAATTGGTATAATCATTTGTGAAACATTTATCATTTTTAGCATTTTAGAAACATAACAAATATTATCTTTTACCTATTTTGAAATTTACAAAATATTATTGTTACATACCCATGCCCTGCTCTATTGAACACTAGGACTTATTCCTTCTAAATATTCTGTACTCACTAAACAACCTCTCCTTATCCCCCTCACATTTCTTTTTTTCCTACCGGCTGGTAATAATTATTCTACTCACTACTGCCATGAAATTAATCTTTTTAGCACCTTAATATGAGTGAGAGTGGGCAATGTTTGTTTCTGTGCTTATTTCGCTTAACAATGTCTTCCAGTTCCATCTATGTTGCTGCAAATGACAGGATTTTATTCCTTTTTTAAAATTTGTTTTTTGAGTTGGAGTCTCACACTTGTCGCCCAGACTAGAGTGCAGTGACACACTCACGGCCACCGCAGCCTCGACTTGATGGGTTTAAGGGAGTCTTCCACCTCAGCCTTCCAAGTAGCTGGAACTACAGCCAGATTTTATTCTTTTTTATGACTGAATATATTCCATTGTGTATAAATACTACACTTTCTTTATCTGTTTGTTCCTTGATGAACACAGGCTTATTTCATTTTTGATTATTGTTGCAATAAACTTGGGACTTCAGATGTAACTTCCATATATTGATTTCCCTTTTTTGGATATTTATTGTAATATTTTTAGTCTTTTGAGGAACCTCCATACTATTTTTTAGGGTGGCAGTACTAGTTTACATTCCCATGAACAGTGTATTAGAAGTCCCCTTTCTCTGCATCCTCGAACATGTTATTTTCTATGTTTTTTAGCTGGCATAAGATGATATATAAGCATAGTTTTTATTTGTATTTTCCAGGTGATTAGTGATGATGAACTTTCTTATATATCTGTTGGCAGTTTGTACATCTTCTTTGAAAAATGCTTGTTCAGTTTTTCTTGCCCACTTTTGGATCAGATTATTTTCTTTTTGCTATTGAGTTTCTTACACATTCTGGTTATTACACCCTTGTCAGATGGATAGCTTGCTTATACTTACTTTTTTCCCCCATTTATTGACTGTCTTCACTTTGTTGGTTATTTACTTTGCTGTGCAGTAGATTTTTAGCTTAATATAAGCCCATTTACCTATTTTTGTCTTGTTGTCTTGCTTTTGAGTTCTTATCACATTAAATAAAAAAAGGAAGAAAAAAACGTTGACAAGCCAGGCTTGGTGGCTCAACCTGTAATCCCGCACCTTTGGGAGGCTGAGGAGAGTGGATTGCCCAAGCCTGCGGGTTTGAGACCCGCCTGGGCAGGCAAGACCTCATCTCTACAATAAAGTCAGAAAATTAGCCGGACGTGGTAGCGCACGCCTGTAATTCTGGCTACTTGGAAGGCTGAGGCGGAAGGATGGCCGGAGCCCAGCAGGTCGAGGCTGCAGTGACCGGGAGCGGCCACTGCACTCCAGTCTGGGCGATAGAGTGAGACTCCAACTCAAAAAAAAAAAAAACAACGTCGACAAGACCAATATCCTGGAGCATTTGCCCAATTTCTTTTACTATTAATTTCTTTATTAGTTTCATAGTTTCAGGACTTAAATTTAATTAATTTTGATTTGATGCTTGTATATTGTAAGAGACAGTAGTCTAGTTTCATTTTTCTGCGTATGGATGTCCAAAGAGGCCAGCATCACACTGAAATCAAAACCAGACAAAGTTATAACTAACAACTAAAAAGAGAACTAAAGGCAAATATCTCTGATAAATATTGAAACAAAAATTCCCAACAAAATACTAACAAATTAAATTATACAACAAATTGATTCATACAGGTGCAAGGACGATTCAACACATGCAAGGCAATAAACATGATTGATTACATTAATATAATTAAGGTCAAAATTACATAATCATTTCATTAGATACTGAAAAGCATTTAATAAAATTTAATATCAATTTATAATAAAACTTTAAACCAATTGGGTATGGAAGGAACATATGTTAAAACAATAAAAGCTATATATGACCAACTCACAGCAAACATCATATTGAATGAGCGAGAATTGAAAGTCTTTCCTCTACGATCTGTAGCAGGGCAAAAATGCCCACTTTCATCAGTTTTATTTAACAGTACTGAAAGTCCTAGCCAGAGCAATTAAACAAGAGACAGAAATGAAATGGCATCAAAATTGGAAAGGATGAAGTTGAATTAATTTTTTGGTTTTTTGCAGATGACAATTTTATGTTCAGAAAAACCTAACAAATGTATATAAACAACTGTTAGAACTGATACATTAATTCATTAATATTGTAGGAAACAAAATCAACATACAAAAATCAGTATCATTTCTATATGAAAAGAGCTAACAATATGAAAAAAATCAAGAAGGCGATTCCATTTACTATAGCTACAGAATAAATAAAATGAGTGGGTATAAATTTAACCAAAGAAGTGAAAGGTCTTTTTAAGGAAAATTATAAAATTCTCATGATGGAAATTTAAGGGGACACCAAAAAGAAACAGAAATATTATCATTTCATAAACTGGAAGAATTAGTGTTGCTAAAATGTCCTTACTACCCAAAGTCATCTACAGATTAAATGCAATCCTTACTAAAATACCAATGAAACGCCTCACAGAAATTTTAAAATGTCCTAAAATTTGTGTGAAACCACAAAAGACCCAGAATAGCCAAAACAGTTCTGAGCAAAAATAACGAAGTTAAAGGCATCACAATATCTGACTTCCAAATACACTATGAAGTTATAGTAACCAAAATAACAAGGAACTGGAATAAAAACAGACATATGTGCCAATTTAACAGAATAGAAAACCCAGAAATAAATCCATACACTTGTTACAAAATTGCCAAAAATATACATTGAGGAAAGGACAGTCTTTCAATAAATGAGACATGTACTGATTTTCTTCTAAAACTACCCATACAAAGGATTTAAACTCATGATTTTGGAGAAAAGGGTATATTATACAATTAGAGGGTTACAATTTAGAATCTTCTAAATTAAAACTTACCTTTGATTTAATAAAAAAATGTAGGTGTTGGGGAATGATACTCAAAGAACCACAACTGTGAAGCCAATCTTCACTTAAACCTAACAAGATACTGTGCTTTACACAAATGAAATGACAGCATGGGCTGGGCTCGGTGGCTCAGTCTGTAATCCCAGCACTTTGGGAGACTGAGGCAAGTGGATTGCCTGAGCCCGCGGGTTTGAGACCAGCCCGGGCAACTTGGGGACACCTGTCTCTATAATAAATCCCAAACTGACTGAGCGTGGTAGCACGCGCCTGTAGTTCTGGCTACTTGGAAGGCTGAAGTGGAAGGATCGCTGGAGCCCAGCAGGCCGACTCTGGGGTGGCCATGAGCGTGCCATTGCACTCCAGTCTGGGTGACAGAATGAGACTCCAACTCAAAAAACAAAAAGAACTAATAAGATGAGTCTTTTGTAAAGTTTATGAGAGGATGCATGTATCTTTCATGTGGAAGAAGTGTCATTAATTTTTGACTGCGGAGTAAATTGTGATGAAATGTGATAATGGTGGTCACAAAGTTTTTGCTACTCTCCACACAGAGTATTAAAATTAAAATATGCTGCCCTTGAACTTCAACTGGCCTTTGTGACTTGCTTGACCAATAGTATAAGTAATAGAAGGAATTTCTAAGGCTAAGTTCCTAAGACTTTTAGCTTTCGCCAGGCCTTTTGAAGCACTCATCGGTAGAATCCAGCCATCACTTCACTGGAGGAAGCCCAAACCCAATATACTAGCTGGGAAGTTCCAGAAGAAAAGAAATTTAATGCCTCAGCTGATAACCTTAGCTGAGCACTCAACAGCCAACATCAATGTAGTAGCTCTATATTTGAGTCATATCGACAAGATCCTATTGCCCCAATCAAGTCACCTTTGTTGTTGCCATGTAGAATAGGGAGTCACTGTCACTTGAGTTTTTCACATATTAAAAATTGTGAGCAGAATAACATAATTAATGCTGTCATGAACCATAGCTCTCCCAAACACATTATATAATCCAAACTTACTTATACTGCACTCCTATTGAAATACACATGCAATCTTACATGCTAGAGCCATGTGTCCCAAGCATTCACTTAATTTTTCCTAACCAAGTCTATGGAGGTTAAGCAGATATACTGGACCATTGTGGATAATTTTATATTGCTATTTAGGATCCAGGCAACTCTGAGAGCTCCTTAGGCCGATCTGTTTAGACACTACTGCAGCAAGACATATGGATCTCTCTATGACACTGGCAGTCTTCCTAGAGGACATCGTGGGACACTAGTCACAATTCCTCTTTTCTAGGATTTCCAAACACAAATGGGCAGTTCATTGTGTTTTCTCTCTCCAGACTCAGTGGCTAAAAGCTTCACTCTCACATCTTAATTTAATTCAGTTTGTGTTCTCTCCCATTCTCTTCTACTGGGTGAAATGTAATCCTCTTTTAGGATGGTATTTATTTCCTTACATCATTCTGCATTATCCTGTTTCCATGCTTTGAACGTCTTTGTATGACTTTTTAAATTTTTTGGCTTATAGGATTAAAAGAAATTACTTTTCATAGATTTAGATATTGGAAATGAAACCCGTGTTTTAAATACATATTTTTTCTTTTTTTACAAGAGGATCTTTTAGAACCCAGTATGAGGAAATAGATTATTAATTTTTAAATGTATCAGTTTATTTTTCTAGACAGTGATACAGAAAATCTTGGCTTCCTAGTCTATAATAGAAGTGTCATGAGCATAAGTGAGGTCAAAGTAGATCAATCTTGTTTTTCAACTCAGAGTAGTTTTATTAATGATTAATAGCAATAATAACAGAGCCTGCCTGTATAGACAGATTTCAAATAGAAAGGCTTATGTTTTTAAACAGAAAAAAATATTTTGGTTTAATGATAGCATAATTCTCAAATTACTAGGGATATTTAGAACCTAAACAAATGTTTTATCTATTTAATTCTTGTCTTAGCCCCAA
Organism: Carlito syrichta; assembly: GCF_000164805.1. Taxonomy (NCBI): domain Eukaryota; kingdom Metazoa; phylum Chordata; class Mammalia; order Primates; family Tarsiidae; genus Carlito; species Carlito syrichta. Next base: position 489,790 of record NW_007249393.1, on the reverse strand, counting down.
ATGTCACTAGCTTTGTTGTACAAGTACAATTACAGGAAATTGCTCTAGCAGAAAAATTTTTGGCAGTCACAGTAAAAACCGATCGATAGTACATCAGGCTCATAGCGGTATAAACCTTAATGGAAAGAGTGAACACGTTTGTTATAAATGCTTCTCACCAGAGATCTTGGCAATTATACAAAATATTTAAACCTCACTTATCAGTTTTGTGACAGAAGGGGAAGTTTATGAGAAATAAAGGAAATAGATTTCTAAGTCCCAGAAATTAAGTACAGCAAATTTCCTAAATGAGATTTTGTTAAAACAAGCTACTTTTATAATCTATATAGTCAATATTATATATTATTTCTGTATTAAAATTATTCACCTTAATAACTCAGGACATTAAAACCTAAATTTTCTTTCATAATTTAAGAAGCATTTGGCAAGTATGGCAGTACTTCTGGTGTTCTTCCAGAGATAATGATTAACCAAGAAAAGTAAGATAAAGTTCTCTGAAAAGATAAAAGTGCACACACCTAGCATTTAATTTAATTTAATTTTTTAAAAATTTCCATTTGTTTCCCCTGTCTATCTCTGTCGTGGACATTTCCCTAATCCTTATATTTTCTTTATTTTGATTAATATATCTTGTTCTTTGTGCTGATATAACTATTTGTTAAGTTAAAACGCAGACATTGTGGTGCTAATTATTAATTGACTGCTATCCTCAAATAAATCTTTGAAAAAAAAAAAGGAAATTTTGGTCATTGCCTAGCTAGACTCTGGTGTGGCCATGTGCTGTTTGAGCTATGGCTGTTGCTATGTTTCCTGGCTTTGGCCCCGTCCCCTATTTTGGGAAGATGAATCTTCTCTTTCTCTCTCTAACTTACTTTTAAATAAGCTATATTTTCTAATCTTAAAAAAAGGAAACTTTAACACAAATGATACATTGAAAACATTTACACACAAACATGTTTAGGTGAATTTTCTGCTTCTCCTAAACTACTGATGATTACTATCAGATAAAAAATATAAATGATGTGAGTGTCCTATGTTCTAATAATCAGATGTTAAAAATTTAGAACACGTTTTGTTACAGAAATACTATTTTGTATAGATTTTGGAAGGTTCATATGCTGTTAATGTTTCATGGATAGTGTTCAATGTTGCTATCACAGCAGTGATTTATAAGCAATGAATAAGTGTGTCCTTAAACCAAAGAACAATCAGTGAACTATAATAGATTAAAGTTCTTAATTCACTAGAAATAGAATAATGTTTTAATACAAGCATTTTTTAAATATTATTTGCAACTCAGCAACCAACTTGATGCTCACTGATGAAGTCTTCCTACTAAAAAGAGAATTTATACTTACAGTTATTGTAAATATTAAAATAGTATTACCATCACTCTTATTTGAAACATTGATAACTTCAATAAGTTGGAAATTATACAATGCTCTTTTATTCAAGAATATTTGCTAATAACATGCCACATATCAGAATTTGTTCGAGAAATTAGAAGTGCAGTTGTGAGTAGTGAAGAAAATGAATCTGTCTTCATTAAATTTTAGTTGAGGAAGCAAGAATAAAAATAGATTTGGTCAGTGTGTTCCAACAAGGTGATACCTAAGCTGAACACTTAATGGTGAGAAGACACCATCCATATGAATATTCAAAAAAATTGCATTCCAAATAAACAGCTTGGCCATTTAAAGGTTCTGATGTGAAAATAAGTTTGGGATGTCAAACAAGTGTTACATCAGTAGTACATCAGGCTCATAGCGGTATAAACCTTAATGGAAAGAGTGAACACGTTTGTTATAAATGCTTCTCACCAGAGATCTTGGCAATTATACAAAATATTTAAACCTCACTTATCAGTTTTGTGACAGAAGGGGAAGTTTATGAGAAATAAAGGAAATAGATTTCTAAGTCCCAGAAATTAAGTACAGCAAATTTCCTTACTTACAGGATGATCCTAGCAGTTGGAAGGGTAGAAACTATTTAGGGTGTTTTAGATCATGGTCAACAGTTTAGATTTTTGTTAAAATGCAGAGGGCAACCAGCAATTTTTTCTCAAAACCTTCTTCCTTTATAGGATGAAACATCTAAGTGAGAATTCATTGCAAAAACATTAAGACTTAAAAACTAGCAGAAGAAAATTAAAATCAAACAACCAATAACCACGCCAAAATCTGGAGCTAAATCTGAGACTTCAGTGAGACACAAACATTAAAACTATGCTTATCTGGGTAAAAACAATGAAGTCCATATGAGCCAGTAGGGTTGGTGCCAAAAAGAAGAAAGAGAGAAAGAGAGAGAGAAAGAGAGAGAAATTGACTAAAAGTTTTTACCAATTGCTGCAGGCAGAGTCAGGCCATCCTGAGAGTGTAATACTCCTGGAAAACATAGGCATAGAAAGTTTCCACTATCTTACTGAATTTTCCTCCAGGACCCCACCAGGCTTTCAATAAGATACTGAAGAATTTGAAGAAATAGCTCCCTTCCTAATTTCATGGTTCAAGCTGCTGAATGAAAAGATCGGGCACTGTTACATTCACCCTGTTACACTTGCCATATCTCCTTGGGCCATTTAAAATAAAAGACCACATACTTAAATGAAGAGAATTATACAACATGCATTCTCAGTATATGATTATGTTAGGCATCAATAACTGAAAGACATCTGAAAACTCTGCAAATATTTGAGAATTTAAAATTATATTCTAAATTACTTATGGGTCAAAAGGAACTCTCAGAGTAAATTAAAAATTAAATTTATGAACTAAATTATAATAAAAAGACAATATAAAAATACATAGCTAACATAGTGCTTAATGCTATTGTTTTTTTGTTTGTTTTTTTTCCCCACAAATACACATGGTAGAAAACTAGTAAGGTCTAAAATGAATAACTTCAACTTCAACTTCAGGAAACTAAAGCAAAAATGTATATTAAGCCTAAAGCAAGCTGAAAGATTAAAAATAGTAAAAATTAGAACAGACAACACCACAATTGATAAAAAGGAAAACACTAGCGAGAATGAAATAAACTAAACGCCAGTTCTTTGAAAATATGAAGAAAATTGATTAGGAACATAAACTCCAACATCTACTTCAGAATTCAAAAAAATTAACTAAATATTGGTGATGCAACAAAATGCAAAATGTAAAATTATAATACTTCTGAAAGAAAGCATAAAATATCTGCATGACACTGGGATTGGTAATGAATTTTAGATGCAACACCAAAAACTTGGACTATTATAAAAATTAAATACTTTGCTTTGTGAAACTTATTGTTACAAGAATGAAATGATAAGCCATAGTCCTGGAGAAAATGGTTGCACATCACATATATGACAAGAATTTATATCCAGAATATATAGTGAACCATTAAAACTCAACAAAAATCTCCAGTTTGAAAATGACCAAAAGATTTAAATATATTTTTTATTAAAGGTAGATGGATGGCAAATAAAAACTGTAAAAAGAAACTTTGCATCCTTTATTATTAAGTGATGCAAATTACAATAAAAATGAGACAATACTACACACCTATTAGAATGGTTAATATCCAATTTAAAACAATACTAATATGGAACATCAGGAAATCTCTTTTTAAAAAATATGGGTAAATTTGGGGCAGGCCCTTTGGGTCCCCTCCCTCTGTGCTGGCTTTTCTGTCCTCTCAATCAATCCTGCTTTCTCAAAAAGCAAAAACAAAAACAAAAAGCAACAACAACAAAAAAATATGGATAAATTTTAAATGCATTTTTATAAGTGAGAAAAACTAGCCCCAAATGCTACAGGTTATATGATTCCATTAATATGATACTCTGAAAAAGGCAAAATGCAAGGGTGAAAAGCAGCCAAGTGACAAAGAAAGATTGGAGGTCAAGGACGTGTTTTTAAGTTATAAAAACAGATCACGAAACAAACTATGTAAGGGAAATCAACAAAAATAACCATGGGCCATGATGTAATGGGAGCTCAGGATGGAATACAGACAATGACACATAAATTGAATGCATTTGAATGTGCAGCATAGTGGCACAAAATGAGATGTAGTTTAAAAAAAAGAAGAAGAAGAGAAGAAGTTGACATTAGTAACTGTGGAAACGATGTTTGGTTGGAGAAACATAAAGTAAAAAAGACCAAGTGAACTATACATAAACACTTTAGCTGGTAAAATTATTTTTACAAATGCATGGTTTAAGAAATCTGAAACTGCTGCCGGGCTCGGTGGCTCACTCCTGTAATCCCAGCACCTTGGGAGGTGGAAACAAGAGAATTTCCTGAGCCCGCGGGCTCGAGAGAAGCCTGAACAACTTGACAAGATCTCATCTCTACGGCAAATAAAACAATTAGCTGGGCTGGTGGTGCGGGCCTGTAATTTCAGCTACTTGGAATTATGAGGCGGAAGGATCCCCTGAGTTCAGCAGGCTGGGACTGCAGTGGCCATGAGCATGTCACTTCACTCCTGCTTGGGTGACAGGGTGAGACTCCAACTCAAAAATAAAAATAAATAACAAATTAATTCTGAAATTATTTTTTATGTATTCTAGGTTTGACAATCCTCAGCAAAAAAAACAAAGCAGGTGGTATCACAATACCAGATTTCAAACTTTACTATAAAGCTACAATCATCAAAACAGCTTGGTATTGGTACAGGAACAGGCATATAGATCAATGGAACAGAATTGAGATTCCAGAAGCAAAACCTCAATTTCTCAACCAACTCATCTTCGACAAAGCCCCCACCACCTACAAATGGGGAGAGGAGAACCTATTCAGTAAATGGTGCTGGGAAAATTGGCTGACCACATGCAGAAGATTGAAACAGGACCCCTATCTATCCCCATGCACAAAGGTTAACTCCAAATGGATCAGAGACCTAAATGTAAAACCTCAAACCATAAGAACCTTAGAAAAGGAAGGAAATACTCTCATGGAAATCGGAACTGGCATCCAATTCCTGTACAAAACCCGAAACCCACAGGACTTAAGAGAGAAGATAGACAAATGGGACCTTATTAAACTGACAAGCTTCTGCAAAGCCAAAGAAACCATCAAGAGAGCAGGGAGACAGCCTACAGACTGGGAAAAAGTATTTGCCAACTCTAGGTCTGACAAAGGCTTAACATCCTGGATCTACAAGGAACTGAAACGTACTGAAAAGAAGAAAACAAACAACCCCATTATAAAATGGGCAAAAGACATGAACAGACACTTCACAAAAGAAGACATTCGAGCAGCCAACAAACACATGAAGAAATGCTCAACCTCACTAATCATCAGGGAGATGCAAATCAAAACCACACTGAGATACCACCTAACTCCAGTCAGAATGGCAATTATCAACAACTCAAAAAATAACAGCTGCTGGAGAGGGTGTGGTGAAAAGGGAACACTTCTACACTGTTGGTGGGAATGTAAACTAGTGCAACCTCTGTGGAAAGCAGTGTGGCGATTCCTAAAAGCTCTAAAAATTGACCTTCCATATGACCCTGCAATCCCCCTACTGGGAATATACCCTGAAGAACACAAATCACTCTATAAAAAAGATACCTGCACACGTATGTTTATCGCAGCATTGTTCACAATAGCAAGAACCTGGAAACAACCATGCTGCCCATCAAAAGAGGACTGGGTTAAAAAAATGTGGTACATATACACGATGGAATACTACGCAGCCATAAAAAAGAATAAAATCATGAATTTCGCAGCAACCTGGATGGAACTAGAGTCTATAATACTGAGTGACCTCTCACAAAAACAAAAATCCGAATATCACATGTTCTCACTCATATAATGGACCTTGAACATCCAATGCAATACTATGAGAAAATGACGGATGGTACTGGGAAACTATGGGGGGGAGGGGGATGGGATTAACAGTAGCAAATATCTGTCGGGGGATGGGAAAACACTTCTTATCTACAGGGTGCCTGAATGAAACGTCATTGTACACCTAGCCCTTAACTGTACCCCACAAAACCATAATAAAAAATACTGATTAAAGAAAAAAAAAAAAAGAAGTAAACAAATAGTGGGATTCAGATTTTTCACTGTCAGGAAGAAAATTTACAGCTAAGCAAGGCCAGTCTATAATGAACCCTATGTGTGGGATTAGGACAAAAGATGTCGATATGAATTTATATTACATTAATATATACACACACATACATAGACACATATGTATGGTCACACACATATATACCCATATACATACAGCAGTTTGATAGATATAAAAACAGTTATAACACATAAAAATGGATTGGTATTACCTACATATAACATCTACTTCTTTCTATTGAGAGTACTTCAGAAAAAAATGTGCCCAATATCAAATAGCACTTCCAACACTCAGTCTTTGGCTTCTTTTCTTTCCTTTTTTTTTTTTTTTAACTTTTTATTTCAAAGATGTGGAGTACAATTCAGGGTTAGGTATATGAATGGTCGTTGTGCAGGTAAAATTTGGGCCTCACTCAGACCTTGGTTCCTACATACCAATCTCAAATAAAAGGAATCAGTGTTCCTCAGAATAACAATTCATACTAGGGCTGGGGTGAAGAAAATAACAAGATCAGCCAGGAGCATCTTATAGAATAAAAATGTAAGAAGGTGTACAAAAATAAAATGATGGAGCCAAAAGTACACACAAAACTGAAAAGACTATCCAATGACTGAATCTGAAACAATTTTAGCAACAAATTAAATAACATATTACCAAGTTATAGCACAAAGTATAAATAAATATATTTTATCACAAATATATATTCTACTGCTATATCTATATATACACACATACACATATATATATATCATCAAGATTATTAGACGAGACATTTTATGGAGGAAATTCACATAACATGCATAGATACTTCCTTTTAGTTTGTTTTTTTGTTTTTTGAGTTGGAGTCTCACTCCATTGCCCAGACTGGCGTGCAGTGGCACAATCATGGCCACCCCAGCATCGACCTGCTGGGCTCCAGCAATCCTTCTACCTCTGTCTGGCAATAGCGGGAACTACAGGCATGCAGTTACCACGCCCGCTAATTTTTGATTTATTGTAGAGATGAGGTCTCACCAAATTGCCCGGGCTGGTCTTGAACCCGTGGGCTCAGGCAGTCCACTCACCTCAGCCTCCCAAAACTGCTGGGATTACAGGCTGAGCCAACAAATTGCCCCCACCTATCCTGTGTGCTGTATTTATTAGAGCACAGAAAGGGAAAATGAGTATCATTCCGGTCTAGGAGTCTGGGCTCCGTTGTCATAAACAAGTGACCAACGTTAAATTCATCAGTGATGCCAAGTGGCTACTCTGTACTCTTAACATGACAGGAAGGGATGGGCACAAGATATTCCTTTAAGAAACCCATAACCAGCCGGGCTTGGTGGCTCAGCCTGTAATCCCGCGCCTTTGGGAGGCTGAGGGGAGTGGATGGG
>NW_007249393.1:480389-481725 GCF_000164805.1 Carlito syrichta | reverse complement strand
ATTCTCTCTAGTATCTCTGTAACATTTCTGTAAAGTTAAAATTATTCTAAAATTAAAGTTTGTTCGGAAACAACTAAAAACGGTGTTTCTACACTTTAGTTATGAAATCATCTGCAATTGGTACATACTTTGTATTTATTTTGGCATTATTAGGTTGATGATTATTTAATGAAAATAAACAAAGATTAAAAATCTGAATATCATATTGGACAATGCAATATTAGACATAAGGACCAAGATTTAATATATGCCGAGGGAAGAAAGGTGTTTTAGATCTTCAGTTACAAATAATGGAAGTTAAAAAAATTCACATCATATTTATTAATTTTGAACCGCAAAACATATCTGGATGATTGCACATAATATTTTTATGGGTCATGTTTTGGTTTAAAATATTATTATAATATGTATATTGTCCACTTCACCTGTTAAAGTTTTTGCTTAGGCTCCCTAAAGAATTATTATTGTTTTGTTTTGTTTTGTTTATTAATGAATAAGATGGCAGAGGTTTCTGAAAGAATATTTGGAGCACTTTTCAATTTTCACTGAGTTTTGTTTATTAAGCTGACAACAAAAACAGAGGGCTTAGAGCTCAGAGTCTCAAAGCAGTCAAAAATAGAAGGCAGAATTACTACTAGCCACTGGGGCTTCCAATGTGGGCAAATATATTTTTGTTTTACTGGGGCAACCCAAAAATCCAGAATTATATTTTGGAGGGCAGGCTCCTTGTTACAGGCTTTCCCTGCTAATTAAGTGCTCTAGGAACCCAAGGGCAACAGTGTACCAGCTAGTGTTTTTCTTTCTTTCTTTCTTTCTTTCTTTCTTTCTTTCTTTCTTTCTTTCTTTCTTTCTTTCTTTCTTTCTTTCTTTCTTTCTCTCTCTCTCTCTCTCTCTCTCTCTCTCTCTCTCTCTCTTTCTCTCTCTCTCTCTCTGTCTCTCTCTTTCTTTCTTTCTTTCTTTCCTTTTTAGATTCTTTGAAGGCATTTGCCCATTTCATGATGGAGGATTTACAAGTGCATGCCCACACGATGCTTCATGTTCAGCAGTTTGGGACCAAAAATGGCTTCACTCCTGGGTCCCATCCTCTTTATTCACCAGATCTCTTTCTGTGCACCTTTATGTTTGTTTGCTTGTTTCTTCGAATGAAAAATTTCTCCAAAGGAATTGGTTGGTTGGTGTGAAGTCATAAAAGATAAAAGGCAAAAATACTAGAAGACATTAAGATCGACGAGTTCAAACACTTTTTTTTTTTTATATTCTAGATACTTTTTTTTTTATAATAATTAATCAGTATTTTTATTATAGTTTTGTGGGGTACAGTTAAGGGTTAGGTGTA
>NW_007249393.1:463761-479858 GCF_000164805.1 Carlito syrichta | reverse complement strand
GGGAGATGCAAATCAAAACCACACTGAGATACCACCTACTCCAGTCAGAAATGGCAATATCAACAACTCAAAAAATAACAGCTGCTGGAGAGGGTGTGGCGAAAAGGGAACACTTCTACACTGCTGGTGGGAGTGTAAACTAGTGCAACCTCTGTGGAAAGCAGTGTGGCGATTCCTAAAAACTCTAAAAATTGACCTTCCATATGACCCTGCAATCCCCCTACTGGGAATATACCCTGAAGAACACAAACACTTTTTTGAGCAGTGTAAAAAGCATCTCGGTAGCTATATTGCATTAATGGAGAGTACTTTGAAGGCGACTGAAGTTTAAACAGGTTAAAATAAATACACTTTAAAAAAATAATTTCCAGGTCTTTTTGGATCCCCTTCATACTTTGTATCAAAGAAACATTAGCGCTGCTCCAATGAAGATAAAAGTGAGAAAGAGCGAGATGATCACTGGTCACATGACCTCAGAAGGCAGCAATAATGGGAACAAGAACTAAATCCTTTCATTTAGAAAAAAAAAATCTCAGCCTTAAGGTAATTTTGGTGCAAAAATTGAAGAAATTTTGTATATATAATTTCTCTTTTCTTAAAAAAGCAAGAAATGAGATAATTTACTAAAAATTAAGTGAATGGCTAAGATATTAGAATCTTGGTTAAGTAAAGCCCTATGTAGAAATAATTTTTGTGCTAGTTAGTGGAAAAATATATATACTTGTTTAATCTAGTAAAGTGATCATACTTAGAAGAACAGATAATTCTGAAACCTAGTTTTAAGTGAGAGCTGTAGGATGAGAATTTTTCTTATAGATCAGGTTACATTGAGCCTTAGGAATCTCAGTTTTTGCTTTTGTTGTAATTATTGTTGTTTGTTCGTGGTTTTTTGTTTCTATTTGTGTTTTTCCATTCTAAGTTCCTACAGTTGCCACCAAAGATTTTTTCCTAGGGGATTCTCATTCAAATGGGTGATAGACTGTGGAAACCACCAAAGTCAAAGCTGAAATCCCTTATAAAGTATCACTCCATGATCATATGCATTGCAAAGGCTTAGCCTAGCAGTCCTGTACCAGTAATAAAAATGTTCAAGATTGATGGCCTTAATTATGAAAACAGCACAGAAGTCCTTAGAGCAATGAAGAATGCCAGAGTTTTAAAGCAAAGGGATATCTTCAAATCAAATATCATTTACTCATCATTTAGGAAATTTCCCCCAGACTAATACCTTCAGAAATAAAAATCACAAAAGAATACTTTCATAAATTTTCCAGCACCTAATAAACTTTGTAAAAACTATTGTGTGTTAACTTTGATATTTTATTGTATCAAATGTATTTATGAGACAGTATCAAAATATTTAATGCTAAATTTCTTAGTTGTATTTGAATTTAAATAATACATTTTGTGGTCATTTTAATAAGTGTTCTCCAAAGTATTGTGCATACAAGCATATACTCATGTGAAGACCCAAGACCCTGAATTGGAACAGAAAAAGAAGTTATTATACAATATCTACACAGAGAAAGTAAACTTCTAATTTATAATATATAGATTATATCTTCTACCATCATTTGAACTTATAAATCTTTGTATGGCAACAACTTACATATCTGTGGGCTCTGAGGAATTATGAAAACGTCATGTGCAGAGAAGGTGAAAACAACTTTTGAGGGGCTCTTTTACTTTAAGCATTTTAAATGTATTTTAATTAATTATATCTAATTAAACAGAATAATACATAATTGTAATTAAGTTAAACATGAAAAAATGGAGGGATGATATAAAAAAGAAGCCTTACTAAAAAACTGTAAATTAAAGAAAATAATAAAAGTAAAAAGAGTTACTTATCAGAGCTGACATGGCTTCTACTTCCTTGTTTTTATTTTAAAGATGTGGGGTACAATTCAAGATTAGGTATGCAAGAGATAATTGTACCAGTATACTTATACACATGACTCATACACAAATACACAAATACAAATATATGCCTTATTTTTAAGAAAAGTATAAATGTATATATTGACAACAGTAATCTATGTACAAAGATACAGACATATAAAAACAATTCTAGATCCCCAGACAATGAACTGTTCAGTTATGCTATTTCTAAGTCAATGGGATTTTAGAATTGATTTGTTTTGTTGTGTTTTGTTTTGGTTATAATTTAGCATTCCATAATAACATGTATGACCCTAGATTTCCTAAAGTCTATCTAGTCTCCCATTCTATTAAGGATGCTTTCTCAGTAACCTATAACAAAAGATATTTGGGGTGGGTGAGTGAATAACTATATTTTATTACTGAAAGAGCATCAGTCAACATTTTTAAAAAGTCTCCTTTTTTCTGTTTCGATTCTTGTCACACTTTTTGTTACACTCCTAAAAGATTCATAGACAATTCTGAGAAGTTTATTGCCGTTTAAGAATGAATATCCATCTCTTTTCACAAACACTTTAGTTTCTCTTGTGTTAGTTTAATTTCAAAGTATTTCTACACTCAGTTTGTATTTAAATTTAGCCAATGATCACCAGAGGCATTTTACTACAAGTACTTTATCATCATTTTATTACTTGGACTTTTTCCATATTTCTTTTCTTTCATTTTTCTTTTATTCCCCCCTCCTCTTCTTTTTTCTAACACGAGAATAGGGAATATCATTCCCTGAGTTTCTGCTGGGAAAACACGTTTTAAATTATTTTGTAAAACTTTCCCAATACCCACTTTCAATACCCATGATTATTTTTGGCAATGCTTATTCTTGCTTTCTTTGTGTGTTTAATACTTTTTCAAGTCAGTTTAACCACATTGTTTTATCTTTCCATTTATCGTTGTCCTATAATTTTCCTCATTTCTGAAGGAGAATTTTTTTTTCTAAAGCTCCATAGTAGCTTTCCTCTTATTCTTATGTATCTTTAAAAGGAATTCATCTTTGATCACTTATTGACGGAGATGTTGGGAAAGTGAGTTAGAAAAGAAGATCCCTAGAACCTTCTCTCATTGTCCTTTGCATGATCACTCTGCCCTGTAGATATGACTCTCCAAAGACCCAGCAGGAGAACTAACTGGATAGTAGTGAAATTGCACATGGCACAGGTACTCAATCCATGATTCTGAGTTTATTTTTTTAGCTGTCTAAAAGTAGCTTTGCAAAGTTTATTGCTACTCAATTTTTCTTCTTTCTGTTACCAATGTCTTAAGTTGAGTTGTATCAAAAGAAGATTTTGGAGCAAATAAATGAATGCAATTAGTTTAGTTGACAGTTTATATCTATTACTTACAGGGGAGTACATATGTGAAAGAGGAAAAAAGAAAGACCAATATGAAATATGCAGGTTACTACTGAGGTAACTGACAGACAGTATAGAAAATACCTCAAAGTTATCTCAACAGAGGTAAAAGACAGCTAAGGATAGTTACACACCCAAACTTTACTCTCACTCCAACTCTTAGGAAGCATGAACTCTTTGGTACTTTTTGTTTGCTGCATTCATGCCGAGGAAAAACCCTCTGGTCTTCACAGTTGGCAACTATAGAATCAAGAAATGGCAAATATTGAGAGGGGGAATGGTGAGATATTAACTGCAACCGATACAGAGTAAGGTCCACCATCTTGTCAATATTTTATCTGTATATTGTCCTGTTGGGCCTTTTATCCCTTACTTTTCACATTAAAAATTAGAGTTCTAAACCATCACTTTGGTTTTGCACATGCAGATCTTGTGGTTTAAGTCAATGTATAATTAGTTAGCCTTTAAGTTATGTACCTATTCTAGACCACTTAGTAATGGCTGATTATTTAATAAACTTTTCAAAAAATTGAAGTTATTTTGCTTTTTGTTATACAAAAGATGAAATGTTTATCCTATTTAAAAATACACATAGTGTTCATCCAAAATATTGGAATACAGAAGAGTATTTTGTCATCACTAATAGGATACCTTCTACATTCTGTTAACATTTTAAAAGTGACGATCCCCTTTTAGAGACTTTTCAATACCTTGGAAATGGAATACTTTGAAATAATTAAGAAACATTATTTCTGATAAAAGAAGTTTCTAAAAGAGATTTGGATAGCCTGTTTATCACAGTCTCTTTCACACAATTAGATTGCTAATTCAGATCAAAGCTTATACTGGTGTTAATATGTTTTCTAAAGGCATCTACTTAGCTATAGTAAACTAATTTTTACATAAGACAATATATGATAGTGTTTAGTGTTCAATCATGATTTTAATAGTAAATGTATATTTAGTGACCTTTAAATCTTATCTTCGGGAAAATCCAAAAAGAAAAGAATTTGTTCCCACAATGTTTCTGAATGTTTAATACTTTGATTCTTAAAACAGTTGTATATCAAGCAAGTAAACAGTAAATACACTTATGTGGCTTTAGATATTTGAACTCTGCGATTTATTCTCCTGAATCTTAGAATATTAGTGTAGTTGGTAAAAGATAGCAACTTCCCATACTGCTTATATTTCAGAATAATTTCTTTTTTTAATCTTCTGACTCTCACAAGATATATATGATATTAGCTGACACAATTCTTTAGCAATTACAGAAAAAGAATATTTATAATAACATTCACTGGTTACTTTATATTTTTCAATTTCTGAATCTTATATGTATACTGTTATTAAATCTCTACAAAACTTCTAGTAATCGAGGACTAATATATCATCCCAAGGTCTCAGTGAAGAAATTGAAACATAGAGATACCACACAACTAGGAAGTGACAAAATTACACTTCCCACTAGGTTATTCCCCAGATTGTGCTCTTTAATCACCACTATTCCCTATCCCCAATGACATTAAAATAGCAAAAACTACATTTCTATGTTTAAGAAATGGAGGCAAGTAACTTGATTTTGAGAACAAATAAGACGTTTTCTCATCTTTCCCTCTGTATTTATTTGCTTAATAACTTGAATATAATTTCCAAAGATTTAAGACTATTATTTACATAATCATCTAATTTTATAAAGCCTATCAAAGTTGTTCCCTCAACAAGATATTTTTTGAAGGTGAAAAGAAACATCAGACCTGAGAACAAGGATAGTAACAAGTTACTATTAACTGACAAACATTCATCAGTATATCTTGAGTGTCTTGAGTGTAAGAATTCAAAGGAGACTATGTCACCAATATGACCATGCAAAGTAAATATACATAAGAATGCAGAAAAAGTTATTATTTATCATTGGAATAGTGAAACAGCTTATGTTCGGTTAATTAGATAAATAAGGGTTATCCAGTAGAATTTTCTTTGTTAAGAGAAGCGTTTTATGATTGTACCTTCCAATGTGGTAACTATTAATTAGCCCTATATTGCTCTGGAGCACTTGAGCTGTGACTAGTGAATAAGAACTTGTTTCATTAAAATTTTTAGAGATTGCTATTAAAACTAGAAATATGTTTTACTGATATTTAATTTATTGGATAATTCCTGAATCAATATGTAAAAATATAGTGTCAAGTATCCAGAATTACAATGAAAATGACTAGACATCAAAAGAATATTAATTAATACAAAATTAGAATATTAAAGTTTAATTTATATGTATTATCAACAGTATGCTCATAATATACTATGGGGAGAAAATCAAATATGTGATATAATCCCATGTGTCTTTAAAATGGAACGAAGGGAAAGAGGGAAGAGGGGCGAGGGAAGAGAAAAAGGGTAAGGACAATGAGGAACAGAAATAAAGAGGAAGTTGACCCCCTTGGATAATTTATATGGCCAGCATATTAGTTTATTATTGCTGTGTAAGAAATTACAACAAATTAGGAAGCTTAAAGTAAACACCCACTTATTGTTTCAGACTTTGTTTTGTTTTCTTGCTGATTGTTACCTGGGGACTACTTTCATCTCCAAGAGACATTAAACAAGATTTAATCTTCTATCTCTCATAAGACATATATAACATTAGCTGAAATGATCCTTCAGCAAATTACAGAAAAATAATGTTTATGATAACGACAAACATTCACTGAGTACTTTATATTTTTCATGTTCTGATTCTTGTAGGTGTATTGCTATTTGATTTCTATAAAAATTATTAAGTGGGTGTTTTCTAGTAGTCTAGTGTTTTCTTCAAAGCCAGTAGGACAGCATCTTCCTAACTTCTCCCAGCCTCAAACAAGGACTATGCGGCTTGTGACTTCTGAATCAAGACTTCCTAAAGCTAAAATAGATGACATTACTAAAGAGGCCCTCACACGTGATGTAAAGCCTTTTGTGGCTGAAAATATTCTAGCTTTGCTTGATGACGGTAAGGCTGACTACTGCGACCTTTCTAAATAAAAGTTAGAGTCAAACAAGACCAGTGGTGCATAACTCCTCTGCATCTGCCTCTTCTCCTTGTCCCTCCTTCCATCCCTACTAAAAAAAGAAAAGAAAAGAAAAAGCATACTAGTTATGTGACTTGGGTCTTTCTATCCCAAAGTAGGACCAAAACCTTATGCATCCCTTAAAGTGCTTTGGGAATTTCCAAATGGAGGAGAAACACAACTTGTGTGCCCTTGTAGGATATGAGTGTCCAAGTCACAATACTACCAAGTTTTGTGTGACGAAATCCATGGAAAGAAAATTCTTTAATTAATTAATTAATTTGTTTGTTTGTTTGTTTGTTTGTTTGTTTGTTTATTTATTTATTTTGAGTTGGAGTCTCACTCTGTCGCCCAGACTGGAGTGCAGTGGCCGCTCCCGGCCACCGCAGCCTCCACCTGCTGGGCTCCAGCGATCCTTCAGCCTCACCCTTCCAAGTAACCGGAATTACAGGCATAAGCTACCACACCCAGCTGATTTTTTTTTAAATTTATTGTAGAGATGAGGTCTTGCTGCCCAGGCGGGTCTCGAACCCGCGTGCTCAGGCAATCCACTCTCCTCAGCCTCCCAAAGGCGTGGGATTACATGCTGAGCCACTGAAAATGGCTAAGAAAATTATTTTAAAAGTTGATTCTATTTTCCTAAATATTTAACTCTCCTCAAATAAAAGTTATAAGTGACATCTGTCTGGATAGAGTCACTTTTACTAAATTTATTATGATTTACCTGATCTCACAAGGATAAACCCAGATTGATAACAGAATTTCTAACTTTATTTCCTTTTTAATTTGGGGGTTATTAATTTTGAGTAATCAAATTTGTCAGTATACTACATTTCTGGAGTCAATTATTTATAAAACTTATAATAGCATATATTTTTATGCTATGAATAAAATGGAATCATATATCGTGTAAAAAGTATATTATCTTCAGAACTAGAGTAAAAAGACTGATGTTTTTATCTTCAAGTTGTATAGAAAGAATGAGAACATAATTTAGAATAAAGTTTCCCTACTACTATTTATATATTTTTACCAAAACAATTCAAATAACAAAGAAATAAAATTACCAAAAAGAGTTCATCGTTATTTCTATACCACTATATGGAATATTGCATATTACATCTTCTACTCACTGCAATGTTTCAGACTGTGGAGCTTTAAATTGATAATAATTAAAACTTTTCTCTCTGCAAGATCTGTCAACACAATTTTATAATCATTCTAACAGTGGTTTAAGAGAACCATTTGCTTTCCGGCAATGACAATAGCGTAATGTTTTCATAGCACATAGTACTTTCCATAATGATCGTATCAGAAAGTAGAAAACAACTTTGCTTTGTTGTTATGTATAATCAAAGCTGGCGCATTTTACTTTTAAAGTACTCTGCTATAATTATGTTTCTGAGTATATCAACTCTTAAATTTAAAGAAGAGGGCTTTTTTTTTAGTGAAAGAAGGACAAAACATTATTTTGTTTCAGTATGTTATCAAACATCCAGAAAAAATTTTGTCATATGAATTATCTGAGGGTTTTTACCTATTTAGTCTTTGACTTATATTAAGTCTTAAACAGGTGTTTTTAGAAATTTAAAATATTTTGGTTAAATTTTGAAGACATTTGATGGAATTTTTAATTATTTTATGTAAATATTTACATGGATTTGATAAAGCCATCAATTTTGTTATTTACTTTTAGATTCATTATTGGTATTATTACTATTATTATTATTATTATCATTATCATTATTTGAAACAGGGTTTCTCTCTGTCACACAGGATGGAATACAATGACATGATCACAGCTCACCACAGCCTCAACACAGCCTCAAACTCCCATAATCAAGCGATCCTTCTGTCTCAGTCTCAAATATAGCTGGAACTACAAAGCATAGGCCACCAAGCTCAGCTCATTTTTCTGTTATGTTTTTTGGTAAAGACAGGACTTCATTAGCCTCAGGTTATCATCTTGCCTCAGTCTCCTCAAGTGCTGGAATGATAATGATGATTTGTCACATCTGGCTAAAACTTACTCTAATATAATTTCTGATTTATAAGAGCTATAAAAAAGTATAACCAATTTATATACATTCTACACTTATATTCTACAAATGTTTGCCATTTATTCACATTTGCTTTGTCATTATCTATTGTTATATCCAATGATACATTAATCTAATTAATTATATTTTTAAGAATATAGATATGGACATATATTTATATATTTTATTGATATAACCCTTTATACAACTATAATTTTTTTATACTTTTGAGAATTAGTTGCCAATATAATATCTCTTGTTCTGAACTAATTAGAAAAAATCACCCTAAATTAATTTTCTCACATAACCCACTGCAATTATGAAATTAAAAAATAATATTAATACAATTCAATAACTCTTATACAAAGTATAATTCTGCCTCTGTCCCTCTGATATACTTTATAAAGCAAACATTTCTGGTCCATATTCCTATGCAAAATTACCAAGTGCGTTTGTCAACCATTTCCCCTGAATCACCTCTAATCTGGAATAATCTTTGTCTTTCATGGTTTGCTTTTTTTTTTTTTGAGTTGGAGTCTTACTCTGTCACCCAGGCTGGAGTGCAGTGGCATGCTCATGGCCACCCCGGCATCGACATGCTGGGCTTCCAAAGTGCTGGGATTATAGGCTGAGCCACTGAGCCCAGCCTCATGGATATTTTCAAGAGTACAAGCCATTTACTTTGTAAAATATCCCTCAATTTAGGCTTTTCCTATTCAAGTTGTACATTTGGGATATGAATATCAGAGAAGTGATGTGGTGGTCTCCTGACCACATCAGAAAGCCTGTCTGTCCGTTACATGTGATGCTGTTCCATCTGTCAGACTTTTTTAACATAAAAGTTCCTATTTTTCTTTTGTTACTATTAAGTATACCTTAAAAAAGATTTTGAGATCATTTAAATATTCTGGTTTTTTTAATCTAATTTTTATCCTCTAGTTTTAGAATCCATTGATGATTCTTTCCTGAAATAACAACTGTTACAGGTTTTGTCAAATAGTAATATTTAGTTTCCTTAGCAGTCTATAAAATTGACCAGAATTCTATCATATGAAATAAATACCCCCATTTATTTCTATATTCATTCATTTGTGTATATGTGTGAGACTTGTGAATTCCAATTTTAGTAAATGTGCTTAATTCATTACTCTCATAGTTTTCTTTGATGCTCAATTTGTCCTTTGTCACTGGGAGCACTTTTAAGCTAGCTTCTGTGTCCTTTGAAACACCCTCTCATTTTTAGCTGGTTGTTCTTTTATCAACAAGATACCTATGGCCATCATCCCTGCCTAATCCTTGGAATACACATATCCATATACAAACACGTACTTTAAATGTATACTTATAGATTAGTGGGTCTAAATCACTAGCACAATCTATCTATGTCTCATTCTACAAATGTCTACTAATGTATATTAAACCTTATGGGTTTATCCTGATGGTTACTATTCCAGTCCAACAGCAAACTTCTCTTTCTAGCTTCTTTTCTTTCAAAATATTAATAAATAATTTGCTTCTCTGGCATTGAAAAATCAGGTTCTTTATAATCAACAATATGTGGACTTATTTGTTCAAGCTTCAACTATAAAAATATGCAAACCCATATCACTATGAATGAAAACTTCATTAATGATAACACAATATAGTCTACAGTTCTTTTTTGCCTTTAACACAAATTATATTGACAAAACAGTGTGTTCAGAATTACTTGGGTTAATTCTTTTTGACACTTCTTGTCAGTATTGTTATGTTTCTCATTTGTAACTCAGTTGTCGGGTTATTTTTTCCATTTTTTTTTTTTTTTTTGTGATCTACATCCTCACTGATTTTAGTTATTTATTGAATTAATGAAAAGGTATGGCACTAAAAGTAAAAAATATTCAAAAAGGTACACTCAAAGTTGTGTTTCTGCTGCCATCCTTTCTACCTTTTTCTTAACCTCTATCTTGTAGGTTAAAAAAGCAAATTCATTAGCTTCTGTTTAACCCTTCTTTTGTTTCTAAATCCCTTCTATTGTTTTAACATGTTTCCAAACCCTTGTTGAAAAGTAATTACCATGTAACTGTGTTATGATGTGAGACCTTTACGAGGCAATTAGATCATGAGGACTCTGCCCTCATAAATGGATTCATGTTGTTATTGTGAGAGTGGGATCCTTATCATGAGAGTGTGTTTTTCTGTTTGTTTTAATGTAAGGATGAGTTGAGTTTGTCTCTCACTGTAGTTCTCTCTTTGCCATAAGATAACATGGAAAGAAGACACTTGCCAGGTATGGCTTCTCAATCTTAGACTTCCCAGTCTCCAGAGTCATTAGCCAATAAATTTCTGTTTATTTTAAATTACCTGGTCTGTGGTATTCTATTATTGTAAGTTGAGAACAAAACAGACTGTGACAGTCCCCAAATAGGCAGAAATACACATATATTTTTATTCTTTTTTCTTATATAAAAGTTATCATAGTATATATACTTTTTTCACACTTTTTTCTTTCACTTAATATGTCATGGGTATCACGCCAATTCAATTCATACATAATTTCCTTGATTTTTGTAACTGCATAGTTCTTCACTGTTTTCATGCACCACAGTTTATTCAGCAGTTCTCTAATATATTTGCACTTATGATGTCTCTGATATTTTTCATTTAAAGTTGTACTGCAATACATAAACATACAGCTATGAATTTTGTATTGTTGAAGCTGTATCTTCAAAGTAAGTTCCCAGATGTGCTCTGGCTGCGCAAAATGTAAACATATATGTAGTTTTATTAGCTATTATCTCAGCTCTGTTAATAGTAGTTTAAAAATAAAATATTCAATCCTCTTACCATTTGGGTGGTTTTTTAAGACACAAAGTCGTATTTAATGCTCTTTTGTAGAGGTTTGAATTAGATCACTGCTTGCTTAAAAAATATTTTTACACTTTTTAAAAATTGTGCACATGATTGTAAGTACCAGGGTGGCTGAAACTATATCTTTTTTTTATTTTAAATCCCCAACACATCTGACATAATGCTTTCAAAGCATATCAATTTTTAAATAACTTTATTGAATGTGGAGGGACATCATTCAAATTGGTACAATATCCTCTAAGGCTTTTTGAACATCAAGAGAAAAAAATACATGTCTGGTTATGACTGTTTCTGATTCATAATGGGAGTTCAAAAATATTGATTGAAAAGAAAAACCTTATTGAAATTTATATGATTTACACTGTCAAATTTGAAGACTTACTATAAAACTACACTAATCAAGACAGTGATAATGTTATTTAGACAAACATGCAAAGCAATAAAGCAGAATAGAGAAGCCAGAAATACAATCTCACACTTGGTTTTTTTCACCTGAGGTGCCAAAGAATTAAATTGTGAAAATATAGATTGAAACTGGATATTTAAGTGTAAATGTTAATTAATTGATTACTTTTTTAAACTAGGCACCAAAATAGAATTGAAAACCACAGCATACCCAAATAGATCTCATTAAAAATTATAAATTTAAATGTAATATATTAAAATTCTAGATAAAAACAGATAGCATTTTGGTGTACTTGATTTAGGCAAAAATTTCTCAATATGATATCAAAAGTACTATTTAAGAAGAATTAGTAAATTCAACTTCATGAAATTTGAAAACTTTGATTCTTCAAAAGACACAAATTAAAAATTGAACAGATAAGGCATATATGAGAGAAAGTATTTATAAATTATATAAGAAATGACTTGCTTTCAGAACATATACAGAAAACACCTAACTACATATTAAAACAAGAAACACATGACAATGCTTTAAGAAATTCAAAAGACATTTCAAAAATGTACATATTAATAGCTATTGAACACAGGAAAAGATGTGCAGCATCATTCATCATTAGGAATATACAAATCAAAGACAGAATGAATGACCTCTTCATAACTCCAAGGATGGTGGTGACCAAAGATAAATACAGTACAAAGTATGGGTAAGAGCCCGCGGGTTCGAGACCCGCCTGGGCAGCGAGACCTCATCTCTACAATAAATCAAAAAATCAGCGGGGCGTGGTAGCGCACGCCTGTAGTTCCGGCTACTCGGAAGGCTGAGGTGGAAGGATCGCCGGAGTCCAGCAGGTCGAGGCTGCGGTGGCCGGGAGCGGCCACTGCACTCCAGCCTGGTTGACAGAGTGAGACTCCAACTCCAAAAAAAAAAAAAAAGGATGGATAAGAGTACAGTGAACTTGGACACTTCTTCCAGTTCTAGCGTGAGTGTAAAATGGTATCGTCATCATGGAAAAGTTTCTTAAAAGATCAACCATAAACATATGATCCAAGAATTCTATTAATAAAAATCTATTTAAGAGAAATGCAAACACATATCCAAAGATTTGCACACTCATATTTTTAGTAGTATTTTAAATAATGACCAAAAGTGAAGGCAATCCAAACAGTCGTTCACTAACTGATGAGTGTATAAACAAAATGAAGTTTATTCGTTCATATAGAAACTACCAAAGTAAATGTTGAGAGGAAAAAGTGAGAACTGTAGGAGTGTGGATCACTGGTAGAACAGACCCTAAGCAAATGAGAGGGGCTAGACGGTGCATGCTTGTTGTCCCAGCTACTCAGAGGGCTGAGACAGGACAAAGGACATCACTTGACTCCAGACATTTGATGCCATTCTAGGCAGTAACATAAGTAGACAGTGAGACTCTCTAAACAAACAAACAAAACAAAAAAAGAAAGAAGGGATATGAGAGGGAGTGGGGATGAAAGCCACAGTACAAAAGGAGTGATGAACCTAAACTGAGAGAAAAAAAATATGACAAGAAGGAAGTAAAGAGAGAAGATGGAAACAGAGATTAAAATACATATTTAATATTCCACTGCAGGACCTTTTAAATATTAGTTATAAATATAGATAATTAAAATTGCAAAAGCTAACTACAGAAATGTGAGCTATTTAAATAATACTTTCTTTTTTTGAGTTTTGTCATCAGATTCATTAAGTGGGCTTACATTGATATTAGCCACGGTTAGAAATTAAGCAACTCTTTGATGACTAGTGAGGCTGGGCATTTCTTCATGTATCTGTTGGCTGTTCATATGTCTTCTTTTGAGAAGTGTCTATTCATATATTTTGCCCACTTTGTAATGCTCAACTTCACTAGTTATCAAAGAAATGCAGATTAAAACCACACTGAGATACCACCTAACTCCAGTCAGGATGATCATCATCAATAACTCAAAAACAACAGATGCTGGAGAGGATGTGGAGAAAAGAGAACACTTCCACACTGTTAGTGGGAGTGTAAACTAATACAACCTCTGTGGAAAAGAGTTTGGCAATTCCTAAAGATCTAAAAATCGACCTTCCATATGCCTCTCAATCCCCCTACTGGGAATATACCCAGAGGAACTCAAATCACTCTATGAAAAAGACACCTGCATATGTATGTTTATTGTAGCATTGTTCATAATAGCAAAAACATGGAACCAATCAACTGGATAAAAAAAAATGTGGTACGTATACATGGTGGATATTATGCAGTCGTAAAGAAGGACAAAAGTAAACTTCACAGCAACTTGAATGGACTTAGAGACTATAATACTGATTGATCTGTCGCAGAAACAAAGAACTGATTATCACATGTTCTCATTCATAAGAGGACCTTGAATAATTATCATAATACTATATGAAAACGGTTAGTAGTAGCAGAAAACCACCTCTGGGGGTGGGAGAAGGGTCGGATTTGCAGTAGGGGAAATCTGCCAGGGGAGGGGGAGAGCACACCTCATCAACAAGGGTACTTGCATAATGAACATTTGTATACCTAACCCTGAATTGTACCCCACGTCTTTAAAATAAAAAAAATAAATTAAAAATAAATAAAAAAGAACCTAAGCAACTCAAGCATTCATAAGTTTTTACTGAAAAATAGAAGCAAGCATCCTACTTTCATACAAAGATCATAGGAAGAGGTAGATGTCACAGTGCTTTTATTAGTAGTAATAAATAAAAGACCTAACTAAGAAAATGAAAATTATATTTATTTCAGTAAAATAATTTGAATTCTACTGTTACTATATGATGAATTTTGATTACTATTGCAGTCCCACTGAAATAGCATATTTATAAAATAATTCAAGGAAAAATAGTAAATAGATTCAGGGTGTTTTATTTATTATATACTACACAATATAGGATTAATTTGGGTTTATCTAGATTTTGATTTTTCTTTTTAGTTGTCATTCTACCTTAGTATAATGTTTAGGATCCTTTTGGGTAAAAATTAAAATATTAGGCTAACAATGCCCTATGTTCTTTTTTTTCTCTCTCAAAAACATATTCCTATTGATTAACCTATGTACAAGTGCCTAGATCTTCTGTTTTATTTCCTTATGAAATCTTATTTTATTTTTATTGAATAACAATAGTATTGGGAGCTAAAGTTTAAACCTCTACATATTGTTTTTTAAACAATTTCATTGTAGTTTAAAATAAATTTCTCTTTATAAAGCACAAAATGACTCTAAGGTAGTGTGCTTTTTATTTAACTTTATTTTATTATTGAGCTGTGGGGCACAAATGAGGAATATGTACATAAGTAATCTATATACAGGTGATCCTCACTTCTCCTGGTTTAGGAACAGGTATCCTTTGTGTTGTTATGTGCTCCCCTTCTTTGCCCTGGCAGTGTCGATCTCTCCCTTTTGCCATTGTCACTATTGTTCAGGTCCCACTTATAAGTGAGAACCTGTGGTATTCAATTATTTGTTTCTATGTTACATTATAACGCATGATAGTCTCCAACTTCATCAAATTTATTGTGAGATCCATGATTCTGTTCTTCTTTATGCCTGAATAATACTCCATCATGTATATGCACCACATTTTCTTTATCCAGTCCACTTTTGATGGACAGTAGGGTTGGTTCTTGTTTTTGCTATTGTGAAAAGTACAGCAATAAACATGTGGGTAGGGATGCCTTTTTTGTAGAACAATTTATGTTTTTCTGGGTTTATTACCAGAAAGGGAATTGCTGGATCATACGGAAGGTCAATTTCTAGTTCTTTTAGAAGTAACCACACTATTTTCCATAGAGTTTGAATTAGTTTGTGCTCTCACCAACAGTGTAGAAGTGTTTTCTTTTCTTCACACCCGTCTGAGCCTCTGTTGTTTGCTGATTTATTATTCATGGCCATCCTTACTGGAGTTAGGTGGTACCTCAATGTGGTTTTGATTTGTATTTCTCTGAGAATTAGGGCAGCCGAACATTTTGTTATATATCTGTTGTTTGCTCCTATGTTTTCTTTTTTTTTTTTTTTTTGAGTTGGAGTCTCACTCGGTGGCCCAGACTGGAGTGAAGTGTCTAGTCATGTCTTTTGCCCACTTTTTATTAGGATTCATTTAAGTTCCCTGAGGTTCCTGGCTGTTAGACCCTTGTCAGATACATTATAACAAGTATTTTTCCCATCCTGTGTGTCGTCTTCCCACTCTCTTGATTTTTTCTTTTGCTGTGCAGAAGCTTTTCAGTTTGATGGGGTCCAATATGTCTACCAAAGTTTTTATGGTATTCAATTTTGGAGATTTGTTAAAAAATTGGTTGCCTACTCTGATGTGCATAAGTGGGTGTCTTATGTTTTCTTCTAGGATTTTTTTTTTTTTTTGAGTTGGAGTCTCACTCTGTCGCCCAGACTGGAGTGCAGTGGCCGCTCCCGGCCACCGCAGCCTCGACCTGCTGGGAATC
>NW_007249393.1:444899-463536 GCF_000164805.1 Carlito syrichta | reverse complement strand
ACCCACGGGCTCAGGCAATCCACTCACCTCAGCCTCCCAAAGGCGCAGGATTACAGGCTGAGCCACCGAGCCCGGCTACTCTTCTAGGATTCTTATAGCTTGAGGTTTCACATTTAAGTCTTTGATACATTTAGAGTTGATTTTTGTATAAAGTGATAGGTATGAGTCCAGTTTCATTATTCTGTGTGTGGTCAGTCAGTTATCCCAGCACTATTTACTCATAAAAGTCTCCTCTCCCCAGTGATTATTATTGATGGTTTTATCAAAGATTAGTTGGTTGAGAAATTGAGGTTGTACATCTGAAATCTCTGTCCTGTTCCATAGGTCTAAATGCCTATTATTGTTCCAGTACTAGGATATTTTGATTATTGCAGCCTTACAGTATAAAGTTTAAAGTCTGAAAGTGTGATACCTCCCACTTTGTTTCGTTTGGATTGTTTTGCCTGCTCATGCTCTTTTTTGTTTCCATAAGAATTTCTGTACTGTCATTTCTAGGTCTGAGAAGAATGGCATTGGTAATTTGATGGGTATTAACGTTGAATCAGTAGATAGTCTTGGGTTGGATGGACATATTCACAGTATTGATTCTTCTAATCTATGAACAAAGGATGTTTTTCATTTGTTTATGTCATCTTTGATTTCTTTGAGCAGTGTTTTGTAATTCTGGCTGTTAAGGTCTTTTGTTTCTCTGGTTAGGTAGATGACAAGATATTTCTTCCTTTTTTTGTGGTCATTGCAAATGGGATTGTGCTTTTTATTGTTTTCTCTGCCTGTTTGCTGCTGGTATATAGAAATGCAGCTGTCTTTTGCATGTTAAGTTTGTATCCCGAAACTTTACCAAAGTCATTTATCAGTACAAGGAGTCTTTTGACAGACACTCTTGGGTATTCAATGTATAGAATTACATCATCTGCAAAGAGAAACAGCTTAATTTCCTTTTTTTTCTATTTGGATTCCCATGATTTTTTTCTCTCGCCTGATCTAGCAAGGACTTCCAGCACTATGTTGAACAGAATGGGTGAGAGTGGAGAACCTTGTCTTGCTTCTGTTTTCAGGGGAGATGCTTCCAACATCTGTTCATTGATCAATATGTTGGTGTGGGTTTATCATTGATGACTCTTACTGTTTTGAGGAATGTTCCTTCTGTGTTTAGATATTCAAGGGTCTTATCAAGAAGGGATGTTGGGTTTTGTCAGAAGCTTTTCTACCATTTAATTATATGATCTAGTGGTATTTGTTTTTGTATCCGTTAATGTATTGAATTACATTTATGATCTTTTGAATATCGAACAACCCTGCATCCCAGGAATGATGCCTGCTTAATCATGGTGGATAATTCGCAAAATGTGTTGCTGGATCTAATTTGTTAGAATCTTATTGAAATTTTTTACATCTATGTTAATCAAGTACATTAGCTTGTAATTATCTTTCTTTGTTGGGGTTTTTTCAGGTTTAGATATCAGTGTGACATTAGCTTAATAAAGTGGTTTGGGAGAATTCCATCTTTCTCAATTGCACAGAATACTTTCAATAAGATTGATGTCATCAAAGCAATATTGAGAGGAAAATTTATATTACTTCACACACACATCAAGGAAATAGAAAGATCATAAGTAAACAGTCTAACATCTATCTTAAGGGAGCTAGAAAGGCAAGACCACTAATATCCTAACTTCAACAGAAGAATCCAGATCACCAAAATAAAGTCATAGCTGTTGGGCATGGGAGACAAAAAATATCATAGAAAAAAATCATCAAGACAAAGCCTGGTTCTTTGAAAAGATAAATAAGATTGGTGGATCCCTAGACAGATTGACTAATAAAAAGTACAAGCCCAAATAAACACAATTAAAAATGCAAAAGATCAAGTCACAAGTGACCCCGAAAAAAATTCAAAAGATTATTAGAGATTACTGTGCACACTTGTATGGCAATAAACTAAAAAATCTAAAGAAAATGGAGAATTTTCTGACTCACACAACATTCCAAGGTTGAAACAAGAAGAACTCGAAACCCTTATCAGACCAACAACAACCCAGGAAAATCAACGCTGTCACGCCCCGGGTCACCGCAGCCTTGACCTGCTGGGCTCCGGCAATCTTTCCACCTCAGCCTTCCAAGTAGCCAGAACTACAGGTGTTCGCTACCACGAGCGGCTAATTTTTTAAATTTATTGTAGAGATGGGGTCTTGCCAAGTTGCCCGGGCGGGTCTCAAACCTGCGGGCTCAGGCAATCCACTCACCTCAGCCTCCCAAAGCGCTGGGATTACAGGCTGAACCACCGAGCACGGCAGGTCACAAGAATTCTACTCACAAGAAAAAAAAAGTCATTTTAAGCCACAGGAACAATTAAATTAGGAACATTAGATATGTTTTTATATGCTGCAAAAATGCATTACAAAATTCTACTTAGACATTTCTGAAGAATGCATGTCTAACAAATGTGACAATACTTATTGCACAGGATTATTTGTATAAGGTAAGATTTAAATGTAATTTATAACTTTTTAGTAATCTGTTAATAAATTAGCTGGTGACACAGAGGAAATAAAGAATTACACATAATATTTTTATGGCATACAATTCTAGATATTTGGAAATTTAGGGAATTTTTTAAAAATGACCCTACTAACCTAACATAGTAACTACAAAAAAGAAACTCACTTTTAAAAATGCGCCAAGCAACCTTACAATTAACATGGTTTGATATAAAGAAAAAGTTATCTGCTATGACAATTATTTGTTTGTCCTAGTTGTTGTGTGTGTTCCTGCATATGTGTGTGCGTGTGTAATTTTATAGATGATAGTTTAAAATTTTGTATGGAGAATTCAGATGTATTTTTAAATTTATGAAAATACTAATGAAAAACACTTAAGTTGTTGTGCCTCTACTTCCCCAACAATGAAAGGAGATTATTGTAAGTTATCTATAAATGATATATGATTATTTTCATATTCTTTGTTACAATTTCTAAAATTGTATGAATCTGATTATTCTCAATTAAATTAATTCTTTATAAATACTGGTGATTTTTTATTTCTTTTTTTGAAGACTTCAAAAAATTAATGTGCTCCTTTTTGATCCATTTATTCATCAAATACACATTTGGTGCATATTTTTATTATAATCATTTTGCTCATCAATATGGATACATAAATGAAAGACAATCTTTCTTTGAGAAGCCAATCAAATAAACTGAAAATTATATGTGAACAATATTAAGTATTGTATTAAGGTTAAGTGTTGATGTAGAAACAAGTATATAGTTGGGTGGAATAGGCCAAAAAAGCACATGCACCAATGACCCTACTAACCTAACATAGTAACTACAAAAAAGAAACTCACTTTTAAAAATGACCCTACTAACCTAACATAGTAACTACAAAAAAGAAACTCACTTTTAAAAATGCGCCAAGCAACCTTACAATTAACATGGTTTGATATAAAGAAAAAGTTATCTGCTATGACAATTATTTGTTTGTCCTAGTTGTTGTGTGTGTTCCTGCATATGTGTGTGCGTGTGTAATTTTATAGATGATAGTTTAAAATTTTGTATGGAGAATTCAGATGTCTTTTTAAATTTATGAAAATACTAATGAAAAACACTTAAGTTGAGAGACTTAAGACATGAGAGACTTTCTGGAGGAATCATTTTTTTCAGCCAAAAGTTGAAGAACAGCTAGATGAGATGGTTATTTTATTTTAAGTAATACTATTCCTTTAATGCATGTTATGAAATCTAGAAATCTATGATTAATAAAAAACATATTTGAACTAGAATTTAAGTAGGGTTAACGTAGATTTTAAAAATAAAATACTTATCTTCGAAATAAAAATAATCTGCATTTTCATAATTTTTAAATAAAAATTTTATTAATCTCAAATTCATTTAAAAATCAATGTTGATGTGCTATATCCTGCTTATCAATTGGAAATAAAAGATATTTACTAAATGACCTTTCTTTACTAAAGTACACATTCAATAAATGTCAAATACAAATACATTAGAAGTAACATTATTTAACTTGATTTTTATGCCATTTTATACATTAAGTATCTTGTCCTGCTCATATAAAATGATTAAATACACTACTTTCTGATCTGCTAATGATTGATATACAAAATGTTAAGAGTATTTCAAACATTAAAAAGGATTGAGTTAAGAAAATTGAGCTATACATGATGAGATCCAAGTTTCTTCTTAGGTTGATGAGATTGCTCTCATTTCTTCACATTCTGCCAGGAAGAGATATGACCATGCAAAGTGGTAGAAACTGGCACTTAACCATATCTTTAAATCTTTGCAATATGTCAATTTTAGAACTGAATATACTTCTCTCTCTCTCCATACATACATACATATGTGTGTGTGTGTGTGTGTGTGTGTGTGTGTGTGTGTGTGTGTGTGTGCGCGTGTGGGTATGTATGTACATATATATATATACACATGCACACACATACCTAAAAATCAGAAAGTATGAGTAACCAATTGGATCTGTCCCTAGAAATGACTCCCAAATTAGTTACTGGATAATATTCTCCAAACCATTTGTTTGACTTCTCTATTCTCTGCTTACTTATTTACTTAATTAATACGTTTAAGAAGCTTGCATATACCATGCTCTTGCAGTCATTTTACTAAAGGATCAGAAATCATGTACACTGGCGGATTCTGACAAGAGATTTAATCTCCATAATTTGTGTTTAATGTCATTGAATCTTTTCTCCAAATTTTGATCACTAGATCCTCCAAAATATGTAAACTTAATATCAAAATATAATAAGTATAATCACTAATTATCATATTATGGCTTTGAATAACATCAACATCTGTTTAAATGTTAAAATAGTAGCATTTTACTAAGTTTGATGATAATTGTAGGTTTCTTTGTATATTCTCAGACTGGTTTTCTAGCCTTCTGTTCTGCTCAGCTTATATTTGGGCAACGGTCTGGAGGGGAGAGGTGTATTTGAAATTGTGTTCAAAGGTTCTTGTGTACCTAATTTTGCCATTCTAGTCCTCTATATCCATGAGAAACTTGCTACTTTCTCACATAGAGCTTTTTCTGATTTGTCCAAGATTTGGGAAATTTCCCACACTTAGATAAAGTTCCTCAATTTACCCGAAGAAATTTGTCACACTCTGGGATTTTATGTCCTCTAGACCTTGTTGTTCTGAATATTTCAAATAAATTAAAAATACAGGATCTCAGAATCTAAATATAATCAAGTATGTCCAAAGTATAGCCTAGTTTATGTATATTTTTTAACCTTATGCGATATTTGTTTAGGTGTATTTGAATGTTTTTCAAATTAATTACTTGCATTTTAATCTTCCTTCCTTGAAAAATTTCAGTTTTTTGGATTTTTCAAACATTTTTTAGCAATGATCCATTGGTTACAAACCCAAAGTTTTCATATGAAAATACTATTAACTTATTATGCCTGAAAAATAGCTTTAGAATAAACTGTGTAACCACATTAACTGTAGATCAGATCTGACTAAAAGAGTAGCAGCTCAAAAATTATTGCAAAAAATAGGAACTTTATTATAAATATGTAGCTATTATATATATAAAATATATATAATAGCCATTTTTCAACTTTTTTTTTTTTTTTGAGTTGGAGTCTCACTCTGTCGCTCAGACTGGAGTGCAGTGGCCGCTCCTGGCCACTGAAGCCTCGACCTGCTGGGCTCCGGCGATCCTTCCGCCTCAGCCTTCCGAGTAGCTGGAACTACAGGCGTGCGCTACCTTGCCCGGCTAATTTTTTGATTTATTGTAGAGGTGAGGTCTCACCAAGTTGCCCAGGCGGGTCTCGAACCCGCAGGCTCAGGTAATCCACTCACTTCAGCCTCCCAAGGTGCAGGATTACAGGTTGAGCCACCGAGCCCGGCTTATTTTTCAACTTTTAAATGATCAAATAAAATTCCATTGAAGTAAAATACATATAAAATGCTACAATTATTATCAACATGAATTAAAAGAATATTGACAAATATGTATCTATATGTCTAGATTTATATTATTTTCTAGAATTGCTAAAATAATCTATCAAGCACAAATGGGAAGTTCTAGACCATAACCAGTTAGATTAGAATGGGCTTTAATCAATTACCACCCACTATACTCAGTTCACTAATTCTCACATGGGTGAAAATTAAGATGGGAAGATAATTAGGAGCCTGACACCACCCTTAGCTTGGGTTCCTTGACAAAAATACTAACCACTTCATAATGCTAACAAGGTAAAAGTGCTTGCCAGAATGTCAATCAGTTATATGTATGAAGGTTTTCCTTAAAATAAATGATGAAATCTACTAGCAATGTTAAATTCACATTATTGTAAAACAATATGAAATATAAATAAGACTACAAGCCAAGCATGTAGTTGTTGGGAAAATTTAGAACATTCCCTAATATTATGAATGTGCTTTTCACTATGTTTAAATTTAACCCACATCTGACCCTTAAAGAAGAATAAATAAAATAAAATTTTATATAAATGTTCATTACATTATGATTTGCTGCATAATCTTTTGTCTGCCTTTTTTTATTGCCTGCCAATAAGCTGGCCTATCTCCTTCAAAGAACAGCAGGATTTCTGTCAGGTTTCCAGAGGATCAGACACCATGAAATGTGGGAATACAAATAAAGGATTAATCAGAGTGCATGTAAGATAATTTAAAACATATTTTATAACATAATTCAATTTGCTAAACTTATTACTGATCATATTTTTTTTTAAATGTTACTAGAAAATGGGGTGAGAAAATATATCTATGAATGTAAGATGTCTCCGGGCCTTGGAAATCATTAAACAGCAAAATATATCCTAGGTAATTCTTTAGCCACATTCCTTTAGATTAAAGCTTCTCTCTTATCCTTCATCACATTGGACTTCACATAAATATTTTCTTCATTCAATGTCTTTAAAACATTAGGAAGAATATCATGTCCAGTTTGCACTTTAATACACTTAAATAGGCAGAAATGAAAGTGAAAATACTTTCATGTAGTTTATAGTCTCTCACTTCTATTTCTATATCTGTGTATGTCTTTACATTTGAGAAAATTCCATTTTTAGGCAAAACAATACATGCTAGTCATTCCTAAATTTATTAATTTGTTGAGAAAATGAGTGAATACTATTACTCTGTAAGCTATAATAAGTTTTATCAATACAGGATATTTTAGTTTTGTAGAAATAAAGGCTACATCAGATTTATTTTTGTTAAAACAGCAATAATCCTTAACAATGCTTGAATACCTAGTCCCTTAGAAGACTCTGAAAAATGTTTCCTACAATTTCTCTTATTTAATTCAGAAATCACACACATTTGCCCATAGAGATATTAAAAATAGGACAAGGAACTCTGCTAAAGAGCACACAACAAAATGGCAAATTTATGAAGCTTGATTCCACAGACCACAGTCTGGATCTTTGAGCAGTAACTACCTGACACATAAATTCAGGGATGAAAATATCAAGGCAGAGGTAAAATATATGTAGTTATTTTCATCAAGAGATTAATTTTAAAGCTATGTTTGGTTTTCAGCAAGACAATGAAGGAAAATTTTATTTGTACCTGTTTTATCTATGAAAACTTCCACAGGAATCTACACAGCAACTTTAATACTAAAATTAAAAAAAAAAAGTAACCTATATGTCATATAGTTGGTGAATGTTGAAATACACTGTAGACCATTATCATGATGGGATTCTACTCAGCTATAAAAAAGTTCAAAGCATTTTTTTTTTTTAAGTCAAGATCTCACTCTGTTGCCCAGGCTGGTTTTGACCTCCTTGCCTCAAGCAATCCTCTCAACTTGGTCTCCCAAAGTGCTGGGATTGCAAGCTTTGAGCTATTACGCCCAGCCTCGCTCAAGATGTTAATACACAGGGAGCATCGATAGATCTCAAGAGAATTATACTTCACCAAAAAAAAAAAAAAAAAAAAGAATTGTAAGGTAGTTACATACTGTATGGCTCAATTTATGGATGTTATATCTTTTTAAATTAATTTTTTATTTATTTTTAATGGGTGCATTGGAATTGTATGGATTTATGAGGTACAATTTTATGTGTATATATGATGTGCGTGTTTTGCTTAATGATTAAATCAGGGTTATTTTAATGAAAATAAAATATTATCGAAGTGGAGAGCAGATTAGTGGTTACCAAAGTTTAGAGTGAAACAGCAATGTGTTTGCTGCTATAGACGTGTAGTTTAAGAAAACTTTGTGATAACACTTTTCTGTATCTTGGCTATGACGGTGTCCAAATGAATCTACTGATGTGATCAAAATGCACAGAGCTAAATACACACACACACACACACACACACACACACACACACACACACACACGAGTGCATATATAATCATTGAAGTCTAAATAAGATCAGTAGATTATATCATAGTCCATTCTCTGTTTGTGATACTGTTTTATGGTTATGATAGATGTTTTCATTGCGAGAAAGTCAGTCAAAAAATATTCAGGATCTCTATTTGTTGCTACAAATGTATATAACACCTAAAATTATCTCAAGAACAAAAGTTAAAAAATTAAATTCAGTATTACATACAACCGATTTGTATGAAGGGTTAAATATTTTAAGAAAAAAATTCTGCAAGAATTGTCAGCTCCAGACATACTAAAATTTATTCTTAAAATAGTTAACAGAATTATACCCCAGTGTTGTCACAACCTGTAAAATACTGTTAGCACCAGTAAGAGTAGCATCAGCAGTCATTACTCTCAAAATTAAAAGTTGTCAAAAATTATTAACAATTTTTCATTTGCCAGTAGTGAGCAATGTTTTTAGTTATATAATTTAAAAATGAAGTTACTAAAAGTATAACTTTGATGGCCTAATAAACACTTTTATAAATAAGTAAATCAGAAAATTCATGAGCCATTAAAATGTGGCATCATTATTAAGATATTATTTTATATACAATAATGACACCAAAATGTATGTTCTATAAAGTATAACTGATGCTGTTAATTGCTATACTATTACTTCCTTTGCAAATAATGAAATATTTTAATGCAGAAAAATAGTCTTCCCTTTCTAATTAAAAGGCAAATACTGTCAGATTGGAGATAATACAAAGACCAAACTGTCTACAAAAGAAAAATCTGCTTTAAATGTAAGAATATTAATCACTTAAGAATAAACACACAGAAAGAGATACATAT
The DNA here is from genome assembly GCF_000164805.1 of Carlito syrichta. NCBI lineage: Eukaryota > Metazoa > Chordata > Mammalia > Primates > Tarsiidae > Carlito > Carlito syrichta. The sequence continues at coordinate 454,331 of NW_007249393.1, read as the reverse complement.
AACAACTACACACACACACACACACACACACACACACACACACACACACACACACACGCATATATCTTATACATGTGGGATTAATGTCATTTTCCCTTCCCATTTTTCCTAAGTAACCATGATGTGCCATTAACATTTGGTGTCCCAGCAGAGAAGGAGATGGACTAAATAAAAATGATGTGGTACATACACACGATTGGAATATTATGTAGTCATATAAAAGGACAAGATTTTGAGCAAGTTGGTGGATTTAGAGTCTACCATACTCAGTCATCTATCACAGAAACAACGAAGTGAGTACCACAGTTCTCACTCATAAGTGAACCCTGCACATCTAGCATAATACTACAAAAAAGGGATTGGCAGTAACAGGACACTGTCAAGGGTGGAAAGAGGGGTGAGTGAAATCAATACATGTGCTTGATCCTAATACAGATGAAGTGAGGTCCAATGGGAGGCCCACACTTTACCTGTATGTAAACCACTTATGTTCCCAATTGTGACTTGTAGCCCACATCTTAAATATATATATATATTTATGGGTTCAAAATCCCGAAAAGTTAGTCAGCTAGACAAATAAAAGCTTCCAAATACCTTAAAGACATGCCTCTTAGGTCCATCCATCAAACTATAAGACTTCTTACATTCTTTGAGTTGCTGCCCTTCAGTAGTTTTACAGGAGTCTCCAGGTAGAGTAGGTCTTTTCTCATTAAAATATCTGGGTGTGGGCTTTTATCTACAGGATTCATAAATAGAGTCATAAGAAGCATACATGTAAAAAAATTACACCAAAATGAAGAGGAACAATACAAAAATACAAAAGATTTTCGAGTCCCCATACTTCTACAGTCAGAAAAACGGGCTGAGAATATTCAAGTGGAAACATATTACTTGTGAAAAAGAAAGGATGGCTCAGAGGGCAGTAGGAAGGGTACAAAATCAAAGTCAAGAGACATGGAGAACCCAGGGGATAGAACTAAGCCCGATTTAAAGAATTGGCAACTGGTACATAGCTGGAGTTCAGAATTGCTTAGTACCCATGACTCTTATATTATTCCTTGGGAACAAGAGTTCTATTACAATTATCTTAAGTCTGGTCCACCATAGCCTCTTGAGTGTGTGGGGCTGATTAATGCTCTCTTTCATTAATAAGTCTCATCCTCATCTGAACTTTAGATGACATAGTCCTAGAATACCAGACCAAGGCTGATTTCATGCTAGATAATATGTTGCTAATGTCTTGATAGGTATTGATGGTTTTTGGAAAAAATGTAAGCAGCCGAAACCTTAATAAGAATAGAAAATGTCAATGTGACCCTGATAGAGCTTAGAGAGAAACTTTAGAGAGTTTGGGCCCATCAAGTGTGAGTGCATCATGAGAAATGCACAATTCACATTTAGAAAAGTTACTGTGAACTAATCTGCTTAAGCAAGCACCTTGGTAACTATAAATTTGCTGCTTCCTCTGCTGATTTATAATAATAACTTAATAAACGAATTGTTTATTAAAATTTTAATATTAAAACATTAATTTTAGCACCTGTGCCTGAAAGAAATCACAAGTCAGTGTAACGGGATTTCCTTAGCGCGAGACCAAGAGAATTGTTGATGCTAGCAGTCTTGGTTTAAAATACAAAGGTCTTCTCTCCATTTTTAGGTGTGGACAGGACTATATATTAGGAGTGAAATAGGGGATTAACACACTAACTTTTCCATGTCTATAAAATAGAGGTTTCTAGAAAATAGTTTCCCAAGTGTTGACTGTGTGAATTAAATAGCAAAATTAGTGATTAAGCATATACATGTTGTATTTCTGATTACTAAATTCTAATTCTATAACTAAAAGTATATCCTCAATTTAAGTCACTATCCTTGATAAGTCACTGTTTCATCAACTACAAAGTGGAGCTCAAACTACACCTACATCATTAGACTCTAATATATTTAGAAAATCCACTTAAAATGACAAGCAGATTGCTTACACAGAGTAAGTGCTTAATAAAAATTAGTTGTTATGAATATCAGGAAGAATATAGAATACTATATTATATAGTATATACCAACTATTTATTTAATTTTATTATAATAGTTTAAAATATGAACAAGAAAAGTATGCAAATAAAAATGATAATACGATGTTATGGATAATATATACATTAAATATATGCCATATGATATAATATTGCCTTGCCTTTTATACTAACTACATTGCTATTTATGATAGTGTCAATATTTTTCAGACAACAAACTTGCTAAGGACTTAAAGACAAGTTTGAGTAAAGATAAATAAAAGAGATAATAAAGTATTATCCAGGAACTGACTTTTTATAGTGAATCTACCTGTATGTAAATTTATCTGTAATGTGGTAACATTCTACATTTTACATCCTATCAAACATTTATATTTACAGAAAACATTACACTTCTTGGTGGAAACTTCTCTCATGCATATTGCTTCAACATTATACAGTCTCTTTAGTAGTTTAGATAGGAAAAAAAAAACAATTTGGCAGCAACTGATGCTTTATATTTTAGAATTGTTAGCGCAATTCTTGGGCCCCAGAAGTATTGTGAGACGTGCCAGAGGTAATGGTCTAGGCAAATTGAAAAGTATGATACTGATTAAGCAAATAAGGAAAGATATCACTGCTCTGCATGAGTCATTACCAAACCATTTGATGATATTCTCAGGCATTATCCAAGGACAGACTTTTATCAATGGGTAATTAGAGGAATACAAGTAAAAGAACAAACAGAGCTCATAATTGGACCAATGCAATAATAATTTGCTTTCTGGAAATCTAGACATCATAATACTTTATGAAATTGGAAATGCATATTTGATATTTTTAATAATAAATGTACCTTTGTGAGAACTTGACAAAATTTAGAAAAATCTATAAAGTTTTGTAACTTCAGAAATTGAAATAAGTGCCCCCATTGTCTAATAATCCTTTCATGTATGCCCTTTGGTTCTACTGTACCCTTCACAGTTGTTCTATATAACCTGACTATCTCATTATATCTGTAGCCCAGATTAAAAAATAGTCATAGGCTCTTCTCTGAGTCTTTCAGTCAATGAGATGAAAAATAAAAAGAATAGAAAGATGTACCATATGGAAAGTAATTAATTATTAGCGTTTCTTTTTAAAATAGTGTCTTTATTTAAATATATGTTTTGAACTTTGCACAGATTACTGCTACTAAGCAATGTTTCTAGAATAGCTTTCAGATATCATCTTATATCAACTAATCAGATTTTTAGAAATGTATTGAAACTGGCCTTAGTCTGTCTGTATGTATGTGTCATTGCAGTTTAGTATATTTGGGAATATGTCTGCCATTATAATTGCAATGCATTTATTTTTCTACTTTTAAAGTAGATAAAGACCAAATGACTACCACTGAATTTTAAAAATTCAAATAGCCAGACATTGCAACAGATAAAACTGAAAAGTCACAATGTGCAGCTGTCTATTCTGTAATCTCAATATACTTGTGGCAAATATTGACAGAATTAAAATGACAATGAAACAATTCTATTGTAATACTAGAATATTTTAATATTCTTTTTGATTAGTTGTAAGAAAATTAGATTAAAAGTTAGCAAGAAATTTTATAATCCAAAGAATACTCTAAAATATCCTATGGACATCTATTATAGAATATTCTGCCCTATAAAAGTAGAATATACATTCTACAAAATGTATGTGCATTGTTCACCAAGATAGACCATATATGAACCAGAAAATGTCTTAATAGATGTAAATATAAATAATTTGGTTTTTGTTCAAATTATATTAGAAACCAATAAAATTAAATACATAGGAAATCTCAAAATACCTGGAAATGGGTTAGACCTCTAAATAATATATGGCAAAATAAAAAATGACAGAAGAATCATAAAAATATTTCAGTTGAAAAATAAAAATACAACATACCAAACTTGTTGAATGGAGATAAAATAGTGCATACAGGTATTTGTATATTTTTTAATATGTACATTTTGAAGAATAAAGTCTAAAACTGATAATCAATGGTCCACCTCAAGAAGGCAGAAAAGATAAAAGAACAAAGTAAACTCAAAATAAGCAAAAGGAAGGAAAGATTTTTTTAAAGAAGTGATAAATTATACAAGCCAAAAGTAAAGTGAAAAATATTAACAAAGCAAAAAAATTTGGATATTTGAAAAATTAAAAAGTAATGATAAGGAATATAAAGAAAAAAATAGAAAGAGGTGAGAAAAAACAATGCCTAGTATAAACAGGTGTAATAATTAAAGATCCTATAATACTAAAAAGATATTACATGAGGTCATTAGAATGAACTTTAACCAAATTGCGACTTAAATTCGAACACAGAGACACTCACATAGGGAAACATCATGTGAAGATGAAAGTAGAGATCAGGGTGATACATTTAACAAGTCAAGAAACACCAAGCTACCTACAAACTTCCAGAACTAGGAGAAAGACATGGAACTAATTCTCTCTCACGGAACTTAGAGTAAACCAACCCTGCTAACACCTTTGTCTCAGACTTTGAAACTTCAGAGCCAGGAGACAATATATTTATGCTGTTTAAGCCACCAAGTTTGCAGTACTTCACCTCAGCAAACTCTTATACTCACGATTGCAAGGCTGATGCAACATTCAGAAATTTGTCAAGATAATTAATCATTTGGTTTTTTTTAAAGAAAAAAAGTATGTATAAATATTTTAATACTCAGAAAAAGGATTTCACAAAATTGAACACTTGTTTATGATAAAACTGCTCAGGAACCCAGAAAGGAAAAAATATATTAAATGAACATACACACGAGAGTTTAAAATGATAACAAATTAAATTTTATCAAATTAAAAAAAATTGTGAGGTTAGAATGTCACCATCTTGATCTGAAACAGCAAACCCAGAATTGGAAAAAAATAATTAGTAATACATATTTTAGAAAATTCATTTTTTAGTAGATTACATAACGAATTCTTAAAATTAAACAATGAAATACATTTTAATATGGGAAAAATATGTGAAAACACACTTCATAATAGAATAGTACTGCAGATCTGTCAGAGTAAGAGACTACATCAAGTTCAGTGAGGGTGTGGAGAAATTGGAACTTTCCAAAATTTGTTGTGGAAATATAATATGCTAAACTAACTTTGGAAAACTACTGAACAGTTTTCTAAAAAAGTAATCATGTATCTACCATATATAACACATCCACTGCACATCAGTGGGTTTAGTTGCGGTAAATGAAAACATATGACCACATAAAGATTTACACATTAAAGTTCAAAATGCTTTAGGCACAATAGCAAACAAACAAACAAAAGTTAAACAAGTAAAAGAATGAACAAAATGTGTAGTTATTACTCAAAAACAAACAGAAGCAAACTAAAGATATAACAAACAGTTCAAATCATTATTCTAGATGAATAAGTGGGTGGAGAGAGTATGACCAAATGTGCATAAGATATAAACTAATGTATTGCAACAATGATAAAACAAAGATATCGTGGAACAGGTAATAAGGAAACAATAAGGGCATTTAGAATTTTAGAGGGAGTTAATGGACATACCCTCTATCTTAATTGTGGTGATCATACAGAGGTATAAAACTATCCAAACTAATAGATTTATATATTTTTAGAGAATGTAGTTTATTGTATAGACATTTCTTTTCAATAAAGTTAATGAGAAAAGATATTCTTAAATAAAAAATTATTGAATAAAAAGCTTTAATATACATATTAAAAGTCTTACAATAATAAGATATGACCTAGTAAAATAAGTGATTCTAAAATATGATGAAAATAACTAAGAGTTTTAGATAAAATTATCAAGTAATTAGAAAGGCTCTTCAATTACTATTGGAATGAGGTGGAAGGACCCCCAAAAGTCCTAATGAAGTAATAGGCGATAGTTTCCTATTTATAAAAATAATATTTCAAAGGCTATGAACATTCAATAACTCTTGGAATATTAGTCATATGAGTTTTCTTGATGATATACTGTCAGACAAGGTATGATTCTTAAAAATTCTGGAGATGAGATTTTTAGTTAATAAAATTAATTACAATCTAAGAATTAAATCTAATTAACTTGATTATTATAATCATTTCATAATGTATATGTGTATCAAAACATCACAAAAGTAAAAATATGTATGACAATTTAATATAAATGTTGCCGGACTCGGTGGCTCAGCCTGTAATCCCGCGCCTTTGGGAGGCTGAGGTGAGTGGATTGCCTGAGTCCACGGGTTCGATACCTGCCTGGGCAGCTAGACCTCATCTCTACAATAAATCAAAAAATCAGCTGGGCGTGGTAGCACATGCCTGTAATTCTGGCTACTTGGAAGGCTGAAGCGGAAGGATCGCCGGAGCCCAGCAGGTCAAGGCTGCGGTGGCCAGGAGCGGCCACTGCACTCGTCTGGGTGACAGAGTGAGACTCCAACTCTAAAAAAAAAAAAAAAAAAAAAAAAAAAAATATATATATATATATATATATATATATATATATAAATGTTAAATTCTCTCACCTACATATAGTTAATAATTTCCCTGATTTCTAGTTGGGAGGAAAATAGTATTTTTTTAAATTTTATTTCATTTCATTTAAAAATGTGTGGTACAAGTCAAGTTTAGGTATATAAGTAGTCTACGTGCAGATGAAGTGTGAGCTTCCAACTAGTCCTCACTTCTCCTGGTTTATGATCAGGTACCCTTAGTAATGTTACCTGCCCTCCCCTACTCCCTTCCCCTGGCAGCATTCTGCTACAGCCGATTCCCCAGAAAAATGTGTAATTGAAAGCTAACAAGTCAAGGAAGTACTAAAATATGAACAAATGAACAAACATAGGTAACACAAAGATAATCCTGTTGGCCAAAGTTGGTCACTGGAGAATATTGAAGAAATACGCTACTTTTGTTATTACTAAGATCAGGGAAGTAATCGACATTATTTATATAATGAGGAAACCAGGAATATTTTAGATATGCATAATTATTTTTAAAGGTACATAATAGATAAAATTTGAAACATCATTAAATATCACAGGGAGTATAACAACATGATCACAGAAAACAGACCACATAAGACAGAGCATGGTGCATAAATTTTTCCAAAGAGTACCTTCCCAGGTGTGCTTTTGCAATATATTCTAATTACTATCCTTCAAGTGTTAGTATCTGATTCTCCACAATCTTGAGTCTAGTCATGTCCTCTGACTTTTTGACTGACAGAATGCAGCCAAATGAATGCTATGCCAATTCCAGTATAACTCCTTAGAAGAACAACATTCAAACTAGGATGATCCTGAGACCAGAGTGCTAGCAGAAGACCAAGTTCTATTGAGAGCCTTTGGAAGATAATACCTTGTGTCATGTGAAAGAGATTGTTAAGGTCACAGAGGTGATATCAATGAGAGTAATCCTTCTTATCCTCTGCATCTCAACTGAAGTCTATTTGAAATGAACCATATAGCCACACTCTTTCTGATGTTCTAACTCAAAACATTTTGAGCAAAATGAACTGTTTGATTTAAGCCATTAAGTGATGAGGCAGTTTTAGGTCATCAGAATAAACAAGAAAACATAAAATACAAAGTATGAAAATTAAGACCAATTATTACTAAGTATATTTGAGTTTAACTAAAATAGAGAATTGATGGATGAAGGGGTAGATAGGTAGACTGATTGATTAATAGATAATTGATGACAGGATAGAGAAAGAAAGAGACAGGGACAGAGACAGAAAGAAAGAAAAGATGTACACAATGAATCATGAGAAAAACTCAAAGTATAATATGTGGGACAGATGCACCTGAAGTAAAATGATCTATTAATGCTAAAACAAACAAACAAACAAACAAAATGAGCAAGTATCTACCAGGAATATGCAAGCAAAAATTGTAGCAGTGACCATCATTTTCATGTAATGGAGGTATGAATAAGTGAAGGGCATTTTATAATGCAAGAGTAGACAATGCAAAATAAAAAACGTGCCTATGACATTTATAGTCATATAAATAAGTGGTACCTACAGAGAAGCAATTTTTATAGAATAAAGTGGCAAGAGATCAGAGAAATTAAACAGAAACATACTAATGATCAAATTATTCGCCACTCTGTAAACAAGGCAACTAATCAAGAACAAATGGCAGCATTAAAAGTATAATTTATATAATTAACAAGGTAGATGGAAGTTGGGAAGACGACGGCTGAGCCAGTTGGACAATGTGAGTCCTGGTGTGAGTGAGTGTATGGAAAATTGTGTGTATGTGCTGGTGAGTGAGTGGACATCTGAGTGGCTGACTGGGTGAGGGCTACGGGGCTAGTGGCCAGGTTTTTACTGGTGCAGCGGCAGGTGCCACAGCTGCTAGGCTTCGACCCTAGTAATTCCCGGGTTTCAGAAACTGACAACCATTTTTTTTAAATCAGCAAAACGCTTCCTGGGAAGAAAACGCTGAAAGGGACTAAGTGGGGGCTTGTGAGCAAGTGGCCAGGCCCCTGGTGCAACAGCTGGTACTGCAACTTCTCTGCTTGGTCTCTGGCCCTTCCCAGGTCACAGAAGCTGAGTGCCATTTTTTTTTAATGGAGAAAAATTTCCTGTGAAGAAGTGGTGGAAAGGGATTACCGCCCCAGGCTCTGCCTCACCACTGCAGCAGGAGAGACTGCTGGCTCCAGGCTTTGCCTCACCACTTTAGCATCTGGCAGGGCACTGGAAACAGGGGCTGTCGAGGGACTCCAGAGGCAAAGTCCCTTGGAAGAGGCAGACCATCACCATCTTGAAGGCAGAACAGGAAAGTACTCTGACTTGTCCACAAAGAAGCAACAGACCAGATCTCTGTGACTGACAAACCAACTACTCAGGGATTGATCAAGACCCAGAGGGAATATGCTGAAAGCATAAACTTCAGAGGGACCTGATATGTGCTGAGTCCTAGGTGGCCTAGCCCTATACTGATCCAGCCACAGGACAAAGGGAGTGGTCAGAAAAGGACAAGAAAAGACTCCAAAGGGATCAGGGATGAGCCCTGGGCTGACCCCAACCCCCTCCTCCCCAGCAATTCACCTAATGTCAGACCCACACAGTTGGGTCATGACTGAGAGGGAGAAACCCAGGCAGAGCCTGTACATGAGTCACAATAGGAGAATTCCGTTCTAGAATAAGCCTGGCTGGAGCACCTCCTGCAAGTACATACCTGGGGAACAGACAATCCCGCACCTCCCTAGCAGAGGAGATCTCCCAAATCATACAAGAGTGGGAGGGGAGGACTACAGCCCCACCCACCACCACTGCCCCTCCTCCTTTCCTACTCCAGACACTTAGGAGAGTGTGAAAGAGGTGGCTCTGCAGGAGAGACCTGATTAGAGGAACAACTACAGAGCCTGCCACAAAAGGGCAGGATTATTCTTTTTTTTTTTTTTT
>NW_007249393.1:441822-444500 GCF_000164805.1 Carlito syrichta | reverse complement strand
ACTCACCTCAGCCTCCCAAAGGCACGGGATTACAGGCTGAGCCACTGAGCCCGGCTTTCTACTTTTTTTTTAATTTTCATTTTTTATAGTTTAAGATGTGTGTCAATATATGTGAAAGTTTGATCTGAATTCCTTAATTTTTTTTCTGGTCATTCTGTTTTTCTTCTCCATTCACTTTGTGCTAGGTGGGCGTGTGTGTGTGTGTGTGTGTGTGTGTGTGTGTGTGTGTCCGGTTTTCTTAGTTTGTTGGTTTCACTTTATTGTTACTCCAGTTTTTGGGGGTGTGTGTGAGTATGTCTGTGAGTATGTGTTCAATTGTTTTTTTGCATTGGCTATGGTTTGCATCATCATATAGAGTGGTAGTGGGGAGTGGATTTCAGGAAACACATACCAAAATAAGTGAACACTGTAATTTGCAAGTAGTTTCTGAATCCTAGCGCCCCATCCCCCACTTTATTTGACTATCAAAAATTACAAGAGACTACAAAGTATTCCATCCACCATTCTATTTCAAAATAGAACAAATCCAGAGCATGGATCAGAGAAGAATAGTGGGCTGAGCAAACATCAGAAGGAAAAGTCTCTCCCACTGACACTGAATAAGAGAAATAAAGAGAAAACCAGAGATCTATCACAAATAAGGAAAAACCAAAGGAAGACCTCAGGCAATGTCAAGTGTGCCAAAAGGAAAACTCCTGAAAAATCAGACCTTTATGCTCAAACAATGGAAGTCACCAACAACTGTCCTCAGAATATGACAGATATTAGGGAATGGATGGAAAGAATGAATAGGACTCAAGAAAGACAAGATACAGCACTGAAAGAACTTGCAACAGAGATTTTGGCAATAAAAAATTTCATCCAGGAAATAAATAACAAAATGGCAATCATAACAGAATTAATCTAGCTGAAGAAAGAATCTCAGTACTTGAAGACCAAAACATGAATTAACTTGATCTGTAAACACATAGAAAGAAGACTCAGAAGAAAAGAACAAAGCCTACAAGTGATGTGTGATTATATCAAGAGGCCGAACCTACACTTGATTGGTATCCCAGAAGAATAAAGAGAAATAGAAAATATCTTGGAGCAAGTATTCTAGGATGCAATCCAAGAGAACTTTCCCCAAATCACCAGAGATGTGACCACCAAGCACAAGAGATACAGAGAATCCCCACATGGCATCAAAAGAGAAGATGAACCCCTAGACACATAGTAATTCACCTACACAAAGTAGACACAAAAGAAAAAATCCTAAAGGCAGAAAGAGATAAAGGTCAGACTATCTACCAGGGAAAACCAATCAGAATAGCAGCAGGCCTATTGGCAGAAACACTACAAGCAAAAAGGAACTGAAGTCCAATAATCAAAGTCCTTAAAGATAAACAAGTTCAACCAAGAATATCCTATGCAGCCAAACCTAGTTTTATCAGTGATGGAGAATTAAAATCCTTCCCCGACATCCAATTTCTAAGAGATTATGCAGCTTCCAGACCAGCTTTCCAGGAGACTTAAAAAGATATTAAGCACAGAAGAAAGAAAAAAGAATAGACACACACTTTGAAGAGAACAGCAGAGCACAGAATCAACAGAGAATACAGCACAATAAGAAACTTGACAACACAAACATACATCAACCCAAAAGCCAATAAGCAATCAAAGAAAAAACTTTATAAGATCTTCATGACAGTGATGACCAATCACATCTCAATAATCAGCCTGAATATGAAGGGATGAAATGCAACACCGAAAAGACACAGAATGGCAAACTGGATAAGAAACCATGAGCCAATTATTTGCTGAATCCAGGAAAATCACCTCACTACAAGGCATGCACACAGACTCAAAGTTAAAGGATAGAAAATGAGTTTCCAGGCAAATAAATCACAATAGAAGGCATGGGTCAAGATCATAATATCAAACAAAACAACCTTTAAGCTATCAAAAATTAAAAGATGAAAAAGGATACTACATAATGATAAAAGGTTCAATCCATCAACAAGAAATATCCATCCTAAACATATATACACCCAAAATAGGAGCACCAGCATTTATAAAACAACTACTCAGTAAACTAAAAAAAAAGATATTGACTCTAGCACTATTATAGCAGGGGACCTGAATATCCCATGAACAGTCTTAGACAAATCATCAAGGAAAAAAAAAATCAACAAGGAGATCCAGAACATAAACTTGACACTTGACCTAATGAACTTAATAGATACCTACAAATTATTCCACTCAACAACCACAGAATATACATTCTACTCATCACTGCATGGAACATATTCCAAGACTGATCACATCCTTGACCATAAATCAAGCATACACAAATTTTATAAGGTTGAAATCTTGCTACGCACATTCTCAGACCACAGTGGAAGAAAAATAAGTATCGATACCAACAAAATTTCTCAAAGTCTACAAAGACATGGACATTAAACAGTATGATGCCGAACAACTACTGTGTCAACACTGAAATCAAAGCAGAAATTAAAAGATTCCTGGAAAGAAATGAAAATGAAGAAACATCTTAAAACCTGTGGGATACCAGGAAATCAGATCTCAGAGGGGAATTTATATCTCTATGAACACATATCAAGAAAATGGAGCCGGGCTCGGTGGCTCAACCTGTAATCCCGCGCCTTTGGGAGACTGAGGTGAGTGGATTGCCTGAG
>NW_007249393.1:411552-441599 GCF_000164805.1 Carlito syrichta | reverse complement strand
CCGGGAGCGGCCACTGCACTCCAGTCTGGGCGACAGAGTGAGATTCCAACTCAAAGAAAAAAAAAGAAAATGGAAAGATCACAAGTTGAGAGCCTAACAAATCACCCTAGGGAGCTAGAAAGAGAAGACCACCAAAACCCCAACTTTAGTAGAACAATTCAAATCACCAAAATAAGAACCCAAATACTGGACATAGAAGACAAAAATATAGAAAACATCAACAAAGCAAGAAGATTTTTCTTTGAAAGAATTAACAAGATTGATGAACCTTTAGCCAGAATAACCAAGCAAAAGAGAGAAAAAGTCTAAATAAACACAATCAGAAATATGAAAGATCAAATCACAACTGACCTTGAAGAAATACAAAAGATTATCAGAGATTACTATGTACACCTATATAGAAACAAGCTTGGTAGCCTAAATGAAATGGAGGACTTTCTGATATTACACAACTTCCCCATGTTGAAACAAGAAGACACTGAGACACTAAATAGACCAATAACAACCCAAGAAATTAACATTGTTATACAAAAACTACCTACAAAAAAAAGTCCTGGATCAGATAGCTTTCTAACAGAATTCTACAAAACGTTCAAGGAGGAGCTGATATCAATCCTTTTGAAAGAATTCTAGTCAATTGTGAAAGAGGGAATTCTCCCCAAATTATTTTTTGAATCTAACATCACACTGACACTCAAACCGGGTAAAGATTCAACAAAAAAAGAGGAGTACAGGCTAATATCAATGATTAACATAGATGCAGAAATCCTTAAAAAGATTCTAGCAAATCGGATCAAAAAGCGTATCTCAAAAATCATCCACCATGATTAAGTAAGCTTCGTCTCCAGAATGCAGGGTTGGTTCAACATTTGCAAGACCATAAATGTATTTAAATACATCAACAGATGTAAAAACAAGAAACACATGATTATCTCATAAGATGCAGAAAAAACTTTTGATAAAATTCAGCATCCCTTCTTGATAAAAACCCTCAAACACCTAGGTACAGAAGGAACATCCCTGAAAATAGTAAGTGCCATTTACAATAAACCCATAGCTAACATATTGCTAAATGGAGAGAAACTGGAAATATTTCCCCTGAAAACTGTAACAAGACAAGGCTGCCCACTCTTGCTCAATATTGTGTTGGAAGTCCTAGCTAGGGCAATTAGACAAGAGGAGGAAATCAGGGGTATCCAAATAGGAAAAGAGGAAGTCAAGTTATCCCTCTTTGCTGATGATGTGATCCTATACCTTCAAAATCCAAGAGAATCTGTCAAAAACCTGCATGAATTGATAAAGACTTTGGCAAAGTTTCAGGGTACAAAATAAATGTGTAAATGGCAATTGCATTCCTATACACCAACAACAAGCAGGCAGAAACCCAAATTGAAACACAATCCCATTCAGAATAGCCACCAAAAATAAATAAATAAATAAATAAATAAATAAATAAATAAATAAATAAATAAAATGCCTTGGCATCTTCCTAAACAGAGAAGTGAAAGACCTTTACAGTAAGATCTACAAAGCACTGCTCAAAGAAATCTAAGAAGACACAAACAAATGGAAAAATATTTCATGCTCATGGATAGGAAGAATTAAAATTGTTAAAATGTCCATCCTACCAACAATAATCTACAGATTCAACACAGTACCCATTATGTTTTCAACATCATTCTTCTCAGACCTGGAAATGACAAAACAGAAATTAGTATAGAAACATAAATGATCATGAATAGCCAAAACAATCCTTAGCAAAAGAAACAAAGCAGGAGGTATCACACTTCCAGACTTCAAGCTTTACTATAAGTCTACAATAATCAAAACAGACTGGTATTGGTACAAGAACAGGCATATTGACCAATGACACAGGATAGAGATTCCAGAAGCAAAGTCTTGATTTCTCAACCAACTCATCTTTGACAAAGCCTCCAACAACAACCACCGGGGAGAGCTGAACCTATTCAATAAATGGTGCTGGGAAAACTGGTTGATCACACACAGGAGATTGAAACAGAACCCCTACCTATCAACATACACAAAAATTAACTCTAAATGGATCAAAGACCTAAACGGAAAACCTCAAATTATAAGAATCTTAAAAAAATGCAGGAGACACCCTTATGGAAATTGGAACTGGCAACCAATTCTTATTCAGAAGCTTAAATGCCCATACATTAAGAAATAAGATAAACAAGTGTGACCTCATCAAACTAACGACTTCTGCAAAGAAAAAGAAACCATCAATTTGGGTCTCTGCCTGCTTGTTGCTGGTGTATAGGAATGCAACTGCCATTTGCACATTTATTTTGTACCCTGCAACTTTGCCAAAGTCTTTATCAATGCATGCAGGTTTTTGCATGCACAGAATGGGAAAATAGATTTGCCAACTGTCTATCTGACAAAGGCCTAACATCTAGGATCTACAAGGAATTCAAAAACACTGAAAGGAAAAAAAGAAACAACCCCATTAAAAACTGGGCAAAAGACATGAATAGACACTTCTCAAAAGAAGATATATGGGCAGTCAACAGACACATAAATAAGTGCTCGGCTTCACTTATCATCAGATAAATGCGAATCAAAACCATATTGAGATACCACCTAACCCCAGTAAGAATGGCCATCAATAATAAAACAAACAACAACAGATGGTGGCAAGGATGTGGAGAAAAAGGAATGTTTATACACTGTTTGTGGAAATGTAAACTAGTGCAACCTCTTTGGGAGACATTGTGGCGATTTCTGAAAGAACTAGAAATTGACTTTCCACATGACCCAGCAATTCCCATACTGGTAATATACCCGGAGGAACTCATCATTCTACAAAAAAAGATAACTGCACTCGTATGTTTATTGCAACTCTATGCACAATAGCAAAAACGTGGAACCAACCATGCTGCCCATAGAAGCTGGACTGAATTAAAAAATGTGGTATATATACACAATGAAATATTATACAGTCATATAGAAGGACAAACATATGGACTTTGCAGCAGCTTGGATGGGTTTAGAGTCGATCATACTCAGTGATCTATCACAGAAACAAGGAACAGAGTACCATATATTCTTACTCATAAGCAGACCTTGAACAATTATAATACTATAAGAAAGGCATGGTAGTAGTAGGAAATTGTCAGGGGAGTGGGGGTGGGATTGGCAGTTTAAGGAAACTGCTAGGGGAGGGGGGGATACAGCACATAATCAACATGTTTATAGCAGCCAGGGTCGGTGGCTCAGCCTGTAATCCCGCGCTTTGGGAGGCTGAGGTGAGTGAATTGCCTGAGTCCGCGGGTTCAAGACCCACCTGAGCAACTTGGCGAGACCTCATCTCCACAATAAATCAAAAATTCGCCAGGTGTAGTAGCACGTGCCTGTAGTTCCAGCTACTCAGAAGGCTGTGGCGGAAGGATCACCGGAACCCAGCAGGTCGTGGCTGCGGTGGTCGGGAGCGGCCACTGCACTCCAGTCTGGGCGATTGAGTGAGTCTCCAACTCAAAAAAATAAATAAAAGAAAACCCAAATTACATATTAAGATGCATTTTCAATAAATGTTATAAAATAAAAGCTATAGAAATATTTATTATCAAAGTCAAATAAAAATTAAAACATAACTTTTCCCTATGAGATTTAATCAAGCAAAAATTTCAAAAAATACTCAAATAAAGAACAATATAAACAAATTATTTTTTTAAATGTTAAAAAACTCAGGCCAGACTCCGTGGCTCAGCTTGTAATTCCAGCACTTTGGGAGGTTGAGGCGAGAGAATTGCCTGAGCCAGCAGGTTCAAGACCCACCTGGGCAATTTGGCAAGACCTCATCTCTACAATAAATCAAAAACTAGCTGGGCATGGTAGCGCACGCCTGTAGTTCCGGCTACTTGAAAGGCTGAGGTGGAAGGATTGCCGGAGCCCAGCAGGTCGAGGACACTGCACTCCAGTCTGGGTGACAGAGTGAAACTCCAACTAAAAAAAAAAAGAAAATACATTAAAAAAAAACCTCGAATTCCCCTACCTTAAGCAATTAATGGAGTATTTATCATAGAATTTATGGTCACATAAGTTTATATTAGTAAAATACAAATTTAAAATATTATAAGCAAAATATAAAGCACCTATCACAAATACTAGGAGTTAAAAATTGAGAAAAGGCAGAAATTAAAAAAAAGAATAAAGATAAGTGCATTCATAAATGTGTTTTAAAAAGGCATACGGAAATAATAAACAAGTAAAAACATGTTTTTTGCTACACATTAATAAAATCAATTAATCTTTGTGTGTCTCAATTAAAAAGATGAAAAAGCAAATACGATGCATAAGAAGAATCAACATTTTAAAGATGATTATCCTACAGAGGGCAATCTACAGATTCAATGCAATACCCATTAAAGTACCAACATATTCTTCTCAGACCTGGAAATGACAATACAGAAATTCATATGGAAACATAAATGAGCACGAATAGCCAAAACAATACTCGGCAAAAGAAACAAAGCAGGAGATAAAACGCTTCCAGACATTAAACTTTACCATAAGACTACAATCAAAACAGGCTGGTATTGGTACAAGACTTGGCCTAGGGACCTACTGAACAAGATAGAGATCAAAATCTCAATTTTTCAACCAACTCATCTTCGACAAAACCTCCACCAACAACCACAGGAGAGAGGAGAACCTACTTAGTAAATGGTGCATGGAAAACTGACTGATCACGTACAGAAGATTGAAACAGGACTCCTACCTATCACTGTACACAAAAATCAACTCTACATGGATCAAAGACCTAAACATAAAACCTCAAATTATAAGAGTCTTAGAAAATGCAGGAGAAACCCTTATGGAAATTGGAACTGGCACCAATTCCTGATCAAAACCCCAAATGTCCATGCCATAAACCATAAGGTTGACAAGTGGAACTTCAACAAACTGAAAAGCTTCTGCAAAGCAAAAGAAATCAAGAGAGCAGGGAGACAGCTCACAAAATGGGAAAAATAATTCCCAACAGTATATCCAACAATGGCCGAAAATGCAGGATCTACAAGGAACTCAAACGTGCCAAAAGGATAAAAACAAAGCCCCATTAAAAAGTGGGCAAAGCTGGGTTCGATGGTTCAGCCTGTAATCCCGCGCCTTTGGGAGGCTGAGGTGAGTGGATTGCCTGAGCCCGTGGGTTCGAGACCCGCCTGGGCAGGCGAGACCTCATCTCTACAATAAATCAAAAAATTAGCCGGACGTGGTAACGTGCGCCTGTAATTCCTGCTACTCGGAAGGCTGAGGCGGGAAGGATCGCCGGAGCCCATCAGGTGAGGCTGCGGTGGCCGGAAGTGGCCACTGCACTCCAGTCTGGGCGACAGAGTGAGACTCCAACTCAAAAAAAAATAAAATAAATAAAATAAATAAAAATTTAAAAAGTGGGCAAAACATATGAATAGACACTTCTCCAAAGAAGATATACGGGTAGCCAACAGACACATAAAAAAGTGCTCAACCTCATTAATCATCAAAGAAATACAAATCAAAATCACATTGAGATATCACCTAATCCCAGTAAGAATGGTCATCATTAATAAAACAAACAATAAGGGATATTGACGAAGATATGGAGAAAAAGAAATGCTTCTACAATGCTGGTGGAATGCTAACTAGTACAATCTCTTTGAGGAACAGTGTGGCAATTTCTAAAAGAACTAGACATTGACCTTTCATATGACCCAGCAATTCCCTACCTGGAATATACCCAGAGCAACTCAAATCATTCTACAAACAAAATACCTGCACACGCATGTTTATTGAAGCACTGTTCGCAATAGCAAAAACATGGACCCAACCATGTTGCCCATAAAAACTGGACTGCATAAAAAAATGTGGTACATATCTACCGTATAACAACGGAATAGTATGCAGCCATAAAGGAGGACAAACATGAACTTTGCAGCAATTTGGATGGATTTAGAGTCTATCATACTCAGTGATGTATCAAAGAAACAAAGAACAGAGTGCCACTTGTTCACACTCATAAGCGGACCCTGAATATTTACCATAATACAGTAAGAAAGGGATTCACAGTAATAGGATAATGTCAGGGTGGGTGAGGATAGGACACACATTAGTAAGAGTACCTGATTTCAAATCAGCCAAAGTGGGGACCAAAGGAAGGTCCAAACTTTACCTATAAGATGACCATGTGTATACCTAAGCCTGAATTGAACCCCACATCTTTAAAATATATACATACATACATACATACTTAAGCAAAAATACAGTTGATAAATTTAAAATCAAATTCTAGGTATATCTAAGTATACTTCTGGAAATTTACATGCGTAACTTAAAATTGGAATGCTTTTCATTTTACTTAAAAAGCTAATACACTTAGTGTGTGTCTGTGTGTGTATACTTGTGTGTGTATGTGTGTGTGTTTAGAAGTTATTATACTGCTGGTGGGAATGCAAACTAGTGCTACCTCTTTGGAAGACAGTGTGGTGATTTTTGAAAGAACTAGAAATATGACCCAGCAATCCCCCTATTGGGAATATACCCAGAGGAATTCAAGTCTTTCTACCCAAAAGATACCTGCACAAGCATGTTTGTTGCAGCTCTATTCACAATAGTAAAAACATGGAACCAACCATACTGCACATCAAAGTTGGACTGGATAAAAAAATGTCGTACATATACACAATGGATTATGATACAACCATAAAGAGGAAAACATATGAACTTTGTAGCAACTTGGATGAATTTAGAGTCCATCATACTCAGTGATCTATCACAGAAAGAAAGAACAGAGTACCACATGTTCTCACTCATAAGTGGACCTTGAATAATTATAATACTGTAAGAAAAGGAATGGCAGTAGCGGGAAACTGCCAGCAGGGTGGTGGGTTGGCAGTTGAGGGAACTTGCCAGGGGAGAGAGGGGCACACCTCATCAACAAGGATACCTGCATATGAACATTTGTATTTCTAACCCTGAATTAAAATAAAATAAAATAGAAAGTTGTTATTGTTATTGGATTACATGGCATAGTAATATCTTTTTTGTTTTACTCTTTTGGGTTTAAACTAAAAAGTCCCTAGGAATACTTTGATTAGATATGTGATTTAAATATAAACTTTGAGCTCTGTACCAAATATTTCACATAATATAATACATACACCAGATATATATTAACGTAATACGCATTGACTGTATTCCACAAGCACAGTGATAAATGCTTACAAATATGTTTTCTAAATGTTAGCAAAAAGTAAGCAGAATATGTATTTATTTTCAATTTTTTAATATTTTTATCATGTCATTTAAGCTTATTGTTCTTTATACAGTTGTATACAGCTAAATTTGACCATAAAATAAACCTGCATATAATAAAATTATAAAAATTTTTTTGATAAAAAAAAGAAAAAGCAAGCAAAACAATTTTTTTAAAATGACAAGGAATCGCAGACAGTAAGAAAGAAAAGGAGACAACCCATCAGGGCTTAGATGTTAGAATCTGAGTAAAGTTTTTAGCAGACTTGTAGGAATGAAAGGAACCAAAATTGGAGGTCAATGTCCTGGTAAGAAAAAAAGAGCCTGGTAAGAGCCTCAATTTTGTTTACTTCCCTTATAGTAAAGATATATATACATACACACACACATACACACACACACACATATATAATATATATATTTCCCTTATAGTAAAGTTATATATATATGATACATATATGTGTGTATAAAGCATATATTCATAAATGTAAATATAAATGCATAAATGTATATATATGTGTGTGTACACATATGCATACTAGATATAGCTAGATAATCATTTGAAGCTAAGGTCAGACTGAATTACTCCTGTTATCAAAGATATAGTCTGCTTAAACTTTGAGTTCTTTTCCTGTAATACAAATACTGTAAGCAAATATCACCTGACCGTCTTTTCATTGACTGTAGAAATAGAGATCAGGGAGAACGTATATAGGAATACTTGGACTACTGCTTTTGCTGTGCATCATCAAATCTTTTTTCTCTGATCTGGGATTCTCATGTCTTCTGCTACTGATAAATCTCCTAGAATATCCTACAGGTATATACTTGCACATGTACAAAATAATGTTTATTTGTTTTTGTTTTTATGTATAAATAGAGACTAGAAAAACTCAAATGTCTGTATTTTAGGAGATAAATAAATGATAATATATCAGAATAATGGACATCATAAAATTAAGCCCTAATTTTCATGCAATTATAAAATTAAAATGAACATCTTTCTATATTCTATATGAACTCTGCGCAATTATTTGACAAGAAAACGTCCTTGCTTGTGAATGCGAGAATCAAGTTGTAGAACTATGAATATATTATGAAAATATTTGTATAATAAAATGAAAACACTGTGTATAGATTTCAATTCTACTTATATGGTATTGTTTTTTAAAAAACAAACACTGGAACAATTTACAAGAAACCAAACAAATAAGTACCTTCAGTCGGGAGGGGGCAGGACAACATAGAACTGCTCAAAATTAACTTCCCTGAGCAGATGACATTCAACCTAGGATCTAAGGAATTTGTAGAAATTAGCAAGTTGGATAAAAGCATAAAGAATTATTTCAAGATTAGGCTACTGTATTTTCAGGAGGACATGGGTCTGAGAGCTTAATACTGAAAGAAAGCCAATATGTCAAATACTTAGCAGAAGAATTGGGCAAAATGTGGCTACAAATTAGTCGTCTGTTAAACTATGAAAAACATGTAATCAGCCTTGATGTATCCATAGTTGCCTTGCTGAAATAAAAAATCCTTTCTTGGGTGTGAAATTTTGTCATTGTAATTGAACTTATGATGGTTTTGTAAATGTCTTGGTGTTTTTTATTGTTTATCCTTAAAGTGCAAAACATGTTGTTTTGATAAACATATACCTAGAAAAATAGATTGCTACAGTTAAGCAAATTAACCTATCCATCACCTTCCATAGTTAGTTGTTTTATTTATTTATTTGTTACCTTTATGATTTGTATTTGGCTTTTTAAAATTTTTAAATAGCAAGTGAGAAACCTTTTAAACTTTCTCAAAACAAGTAGAAACCTTTGGTCTCCGTGGATACAATCAAAATATCGTATCAATTTTATGAAAGAAGGAATAGAAATCTTTGTTTTCACAGAATGTGCAAACTGTTAGAGACCTGTGAATTCATCTGGCTCTGTGTTCTCATTTTGCAAGTAGTGATACCAAGACAGAGAAAGATAGTGATCTGAAGTCTCAGCTTCAAAACTAAACTTCTGGGCCTCCGTTAAGCTATGAAAAACTTGTAATCAACCTTGATAATAGAAGGGTTCCATTTTATAATGAATGTTTTTACAAAAAATTTTTCTAATTTATGGAAAAGACTATAATTTTAAACTTCATAAAGGCAATTTATTTGCATAAAGATTGAATGTAGAGGAATCTTGAATGTACTTTTACACTATTTACTTATATTTTTTCAGAAACGGAACAACATGAGAGTGTTTTTAATGTTAATCTATTGTTCTTTGCCTTAAAACATTTCTTATTTCAATAAAATGGCGAAAATTTTATAAAATTCATGATGAAAAATAGTCACCATGCAAAATATGAACAAAAATATCTTTAAAATAAGATATCATAAATAAGATGGAAAACAAACTTGATTGTATTTAGATAGTTTTATTCTCTAGCAAATGCAGATTGCGTCACCAAAGAACATATGACAAAGCAACCATATTTCTTCCTTGGGCACTGAATAACAGGGAGTCATTTTTCTGCCACAAATGGCTTCTATAAGAATCCAAAATAGGAAACAGATATATATTTTTCACCACTATACGGAATGTGAAATATGCATATTTTAAAACAAACTAATAGACTGAAACTCAGGCTTAAAGAAAATACTGAAATTTTAATAGGTGAAAAAAGTTTAACATTTATCTTGATGCACTGTAAACTAATTCATTTGTTTTTATGGTTATTAGAGAAACAAATAACAAGACGATGGAATACAACTAAACCCAGATTTGGTTGAGAAAACTTGTTTTAAAGTTTTAAAGAGTATTTTGAAGTTCTAAAATGATTAAAGAGTATTTTTAAAGTTCTTAAAATTATCTACAGTTTGAAAGTTTCACAAAAATCGTCAAATATACTTCTCTGTATATTTAATGTTTGAACATAATAATGCAGGTCTCACTAATTATTTGGGAGGCTAAGAAAGTTTTATCATTGATTATAATGCTATATGACAGTTGTGTCACTTTTAAGGGAAGTTACTTAAATATACGCACAGTGTTCTGAGCAACGCAAAATGATCTGAATTGTAAAAGCTTAATCTTTAAAACCATGTCAGTCTAATGTTCTATTTTTCTCACATTAATAAGTGGGTGTAAAAGTACATTCATGATTCCTCTGCATTCACTCTAAACAAATAAGGTATCTTTATGAAGTTTAAAATTATAGTCTCTTATATAATTAGAACATTCTTTTGTAAATACATTCATTATGAAATCGATCCATTCTATTATAATCTCACAAAAGAAAGGAGATACTTTCAATAAAATAACACTCTAAGCAATACCAAAAAATACTTTTTGCATATATAGCCAAATTTTCACAATACTTTTTATTTGGTTCTCTGCCTGTTGGCAGTTGGTGTATAAAAATGCGACTGTTTTTTGCATGTTGATTTTATACCTGAGACTTTACCAAAGTCGTTTATCAGTGCAAGGAGGTTTACAAAGGTTCCCTTGGGTTTTCCAGGTATAGGATCATATCATCTGCAAAGAGGGATAACTTAAGTTTTGCTTTTCCTATTTGAGTACCCCAGATTTCTTTTTCTTGTCTGATTGCTCCAGTTAGGATTTCCAATACTGTGTTGAAAGGGAGGGGTGAGAGAGAGAGCAACCTTGTCTTGTTCCGATTTTCAGGGGAAATGCTTCTAATTTCTCTCCATTTAGTAATATTGGTTGTGAAAGCTTCCATATATACAGCAAAAATCCAAATTATGTGCATTATTTTTAAAAATTGAAATCTGTATAAGATCAGTTGTGGTAACAGGAACAATTTTGACCTTATGTCATATTTTAATGACTTAGAAAAATATTTTTATAATTACCATTTCAAATCTCAAGGTTAAGTCACAGAAAAAGATTTTATTGTTTGTTGTAGGTGTGTGTGTGTGCTTGTGTGTGTGTGTGACAGTGTAGCTGAGTTTGTCTTCTCTATAGCTTATTATTCAGAATATCTTCAATTAATCGGAAGAGACGTGCACTTTGCATTACTTATAACCAACATTGTCATATAAGCTTGGAAAATTGACTGTAAATAATAAAAAAGCCAAGATTATCAGTATATGTACTTTCCAAATGTTCAGGTTAATCGAATTCCTATTTCAACTTTTCCTATATAAATAAGTGCATTTGATCAATTTAGAATTGATTTTTCTAGATGGTGATTGGTAGTGGTCTTGTTTTACTCTTCTGCTTGTGGTCAGCCAGATGCACATTTTTCCCAGAACCAATAGGTTCTCCTCTCTCAAGTGGTTGTTAGTGAAGGTTTTGTAGATGAGTTGGTTGAATATTTGAGGTTTTGCTTCCAGAATTTCTATGCTGTTCCCCTATTCTACATGCCTATTCTTGTACCAATAACAGGCTGTTTTAATTATTGTAGGCTTGAAATAAAGTTAAAGTATGGAAGTGTGCTACTGCCCTCTTTGTTCCTTTTGCTGAGGATTGTTTTGGCTATTTATGGTCATTTATGTTTCCATATGAATTTCTGTATTATCATCTCCAGGTCTGAGAGGAATGATGCTGGTAATTTAATGGTTATTGTGTTAAATATGTAGATTGCTTTGGGTAGGATGGACATCTTAACAATGTAGATTTTTCAAATCCATGAGCATGGAATATTTTCTATTTGTCATCTTTGATTTCTTTGCGCAGTGTTTTGTAGTTTTTGTTGGACAGGTCTTTCACTTCTCTGACTAGGAAGATGCCACAGTATTTCATTTTTTTGTGTGGCTATTGTGAATGGGATTGCACTTTTTATCTGAGTTTCTGTTTGTTTATTGTTGGTATATAGGAATGCGACTGTCTTTTGCACATTTATTTTATATCAGAGATTTGTCAAAGTCCTTTATCAGTGCTAGGAGGTTTTTGACAGATTATCTTGGGTTTTCAAGGTGTAGTATCATGTTGTCTACAAGTAGGGATACCTTAACTTCCTCTTGTCCTATTTGGATACCAACTTTAAATGGATCAAAGACCTAAATGTAAAATTTCAAACTGTAAGAACCTTAAAATATCCTGGATGTGTTCTTATGGAAATTGGAATTGGCGGCCAATTCCTGATCAAAATCCCAAATGCCCATGCCATAAGAGATAAGGTAGACAAATAGGACCTCATCAAACTGAAAAGCTTCTGCAAAGCAAAATAAACCATCAAGAGAGAGAGATCACCTACTGAACGGGAAAAAATATTTGCTAACTATATGTCTGACAAAGGTCTATCATCCAGAATCTACAAGAAACGCAAATATGCTAAAAAGAAAAAAAAAATAGTCCTATTAAAAAGTGGGCATAGCCGGGTTCGGTGGCTCAGCCTGTAATCCTGGCGCTTTGGGAGGCTGAGGTGAGTGGATTGCCTGAACCCGAGGGTTTGAGACCCACCTGGGCAACTTGGTGAGACCTCATCTCTACAATAAATAAAAAATTAGCCGGGCATGGTAGCGCGTGCCTGTAGTTCCAGCTCCTTGGAAGGCTGAGGCGGAAGGATTGCCGGAGCCCAGAGGTCGAGGCTGCGGTGGCCGGGAGCGGCCACTGCACTCCAGTCTGGGTGACAGAGTGAGACTCCAACTGAAAAAAAAAAAAAAGTGGGCAAAAGATATGAATAAACACTTCTCAAAAGAAGACATACAAGCAGCCAACAGACACATGAAAAAATGCTCAGCCTCACTAATCATCAAAGAAATGCAAATTAAAGCCACTCTGTGATACCACCTAACTCCAGTCAGGATGACCATCATCAATAACTCAAAAACCAACATGATAGGATGTGGGGAAAAGGTAAGACTTCTACATTGTTGGTGGGAGTATAAACTTCTGTGGAAAAC
Source organism: Carlito syrichta (assembly GCF_000164805.1). Taxonomy (NCBI): domain Eukaryota; kingdom Metazoa; phylum Chordata; class Mammalia; order Primates; family Tarsiidae; genus Carlito; species Carlito syrichta. The sequence goes on along the minus strand of NW_007249393.1, from coordinate 428,491 downwards.
AGTTTGGCAATTCCTAAAAATCAACCTTCCATGTGACCATGCAATACCCTTCCAGGAATATACCCAGAAGAACTCAAATCATATGAAAAAGATACCTGCACATGCATGTTTATTGTAGCATTATTCACAATAGCAAAAACGTGGAACCAACTGTGCTGCCCATTGAAAGAGGACTGGATAAAAAAAAGTGATGCATGTACATGATGGGATATTATGCAGCCATAAAGAAGGACAAAATTATGAACTTCACAGCAATCTTGAATGGACATAGAGTCTATAATACTGAATGACCTATTACAGAAACAAAGAACTGAATATGACATGTTCTCACTCATTAGCAGACCCTGAACAATGACCATACTATTGTAAGAAAAGGGATTGGCAGTATTGGGAAACTGCCAGGGAGGAAGGAGGGCATACCTCATCAATAAGAGTACCTGATCTCATACCAGGTGAAATGGGGACAAAAGTGAGACTCAAACTTTACTACCCAATGACCATTTGTATATCTAATCCTGAATTGTACCCCACAACTTTAAAATAAAAAAAAAATTAAGAATTCATTTGTTTTGCTAAAAAAGCACTTTTTCTTCACAAAAGAAAATTTTATTTTCCTACCTGTGCACTTGATTTGCTTATTTCTTTAGCTTGGAAATTGCAAATTATCCTCTAGTTAACACATGACTGAATGAAGAAAATGTAGATTTGTACTGTCAAAGATAAATATAGACAGACCTTAGAGTGGTCAAATAGATTTTGTTTAGTTATTACTGTTAGCACCTAGTGTATGAGAAAGCTGAGCTTCTTTCCAATTTGCACAAAGGAAATTTGGGGGCTTTAAAGTGGAAATGAGGAAGGTATTCAGCAGAGAGAGAGGGGAAAAATTATGATGTGTTGGTCAGTGTAATTTGATCAGGCCAACTGAGTGTGTTAGCTTATTATCCAAGATAGAATTCTATCTTCCCACAGAAACTGGGGAACTGAGCTTTGATCCTCCTAAAGATTGCATTTCAAAGGAAAAGTATCTCAGATACTTTTGAGTTGGTGAGAGATACATATTCACAATTGTACACCTTTTTTGTGAATGCCCTAAAAACAAGAGGTTGGGGCCTATCATAAGGTGTTGGCTAGACAAGCAGGAAATTCTCCAGGTAGCCTTCTGCTTTCTCAGACAGACATTTTAACAGGAGGATGGGGCCATCCTTGGGAGATAGCTTTGTGCTGCTACAAGCCATGTTAGAAGTTATTCAAGTCTCTTAGGACAGGGGTTGAGATTCAGTTGGTATATGCCGAGAGTTCTATAGTTCTCAACATGAATAAATGGGTGAAATATTCTAGTAGGGATTTATCTACTTTCAATGGAAAAGTTTTTTTTTTTTTCTTGGAGTTGGAATCTTACTTTGTCTCCCAGGCCAGAGTGCAGTGCATGCTCACAGCCACCACAGCCTTGACTTGCTGGGCTCAGGCGATCCTTCCGCCTCAGCCTTCCAAGTGGTGGAAACTACAGGCATGTGCTACTACACCTAGCTATCAATGGAAATTTTTTATAATCCAGGAATACAAGGGCAAAGAAAATTGGAGATTTATATTTTAAATGGATTGCAATAACATAATTATTATAATGTATTTGCATTACAAAAAATAAAAGAGACAAAATTCAGAATAACTGCTAAAACTAATGTGAAAAGACAACATAAATAGCCCCACTTAGACCATGTTTTGCTGTTAATGCCTTGGGCAGACAACCTGATAAGAATACAATTTCTGGTTATTTTTATATACAATCTGACCTGGAAGTAATTACCTTAAAATGATGAACTTATTTAAAAGTGAGCTAATGTGTTTATCATTTTATTTTATTTTATTTTATTTCGAGTTGGAGTCTCACTCGGTCGCCCAGACTGGAGTGCAGTGGCCGCTCCCGGCCACCGCAGCCTCACCTGCTGGGCTCCAGCGATCCTTCTGCCTCAGCCTTCCGAATAGCCGGAATTACAAGCATGCGCTACCATGCCCGGCTGATTTTTGTATTTATTGTAGAGATGAGGTCTCGCCTGCCCAGGCAGGTCTCGAACCCGTGGGCTCAGGCAATCCACTCACCTCAGCCTCCCAAGGCGCGGGATTACAGGCTGAGCCACCGAGCCCGGCTGTGTTTATCATTTTAAAATGAACTCATAAATAAATTCCTCCCATGAATTTATTGTGAAGAATATATATCATAATGTATTCAGAGTAGTTACCACAGTGCCAGGCAAATATCATATCCTCCTATAGTAATCACTTAAAACCAGGAAAGCGTTATTGAATAAAATGTAATTTAAAAAAATAAAATATGAGTTACCTTAAAAGAAAAAATACTGTAGCTAATATTTAGTAGCACATGGATATAAATTTTAAAATGCATTCAAGTTGTCATTATTGCCCAATTATAATTATATATATAAGCTAAATCTCAAGATAAAGTATAACACACATTAGCCAAAGAATTATTTATTCTTATTTCATTATTAGAAAAGAAAAAAAAAAAAGACAGTATCATTAAGGCAAAACAAGTAAAATATTCAGGGAGAGTTAATGTGGAAGAGAATAAGAAAGTCATAGCCCAAACTGCTCACAATCATTTAACCCTAATGAATGACTACTCATTAAGAGGAGAGGTATAACAAATATTTATCTGTACTACACAGGCATTAAGGGAAGAAAGATAAAGAAATATAGAAAAAAGGGTATGATGGTAATAGAAATACTATTTAAAATCAGCCTATCATGATGGAGAGATTTATATATCATATGCTCCCAAGCTGTGGGAATTTAGATTGAAATCTTAAAAATGCTTTGTTATAGGAAAAAATCCATTTTAGTTTGTGTTATGTGTATTTTCATAAAAATAAAACCCATCATGAAAGAATTAGCAAATGTAATTACCCACAATAACAGCATGGAATTCGATGAAGTTTCTATGCTCTTGATTAACAGCATACTGTTATCCCTCTTATGTGCTTTATTTCTCTTTTTGCTAAACAAAAGATAAATATTGCTTTTGGCAGAAAATATTTACAATATCTGCCAAAATTACTCTTAGTAGACAGCAATTCAAGTAGTAAATATCTTTTTTATGGATAATTAGTTGATTGAATGTCTGTATGAATTACAGGCTTTTTAATATTCATGGCTAATTTATATCTATAAATATTTTTTTAATTTCTGTGTTTTTTGAAATAATGATGTTACAATAACACAGAACCCAAATAATTAACATTATTAAACTCTGAATGATAAGTGACAATTCTGTGATTAATTACTACCCAAAGCTTCCTTGACAGAGCATTATAAGATGCAAATTACTAACGCTGCAACTCAGATATAAAAACATATAATTCATTATTTTCCTAATAAATAAGAAGTCTAACTATAGAACCACTTTAATTATTTTAAATACTTTATAGAATCACTTGATTCCAGGAAATCAAGTCTGTTTTTTGGTAACAGAACTCTCATCTATAGAGTGAATTTCAAATTTTGCCTGAGACCGATACATACATTTTTTGGGATAGACTTTCATTTATTGGATTCTCATATTGCCCAACTTAGATGTGAGTTTTAGCACTTATGCCAGGATATTGTAATTCTTCATCTTCTTGTGCTTTCTTTTTCACTGACCTGTAAGCTTTTAAGGAGAGAGGCAATACATTAAGTTTTGGTTTGTTGATTTTCTGGCACAAACACAATAAAAGTTTTATGTGAATAAACAAATAAAGATCTGCTGTGATACTCTAAAGCTTCTACTAAAGAGACATAGGAGAAAAATTAAAATTTAATTCTAAATATCCAAACATGGCATAATGAAACATTATCACATCCACCTGATTATTTTCTAGAGGCTAAAAAAGGAATGATTCATGTGATTTGTAGTCTTGGTCGGATTCTTTTGTCTCTTATATCTGATTACAATCATAGTTTCTCTGAATACAAGTACTGCAATATTTTCACTACAGCCCAATCTAAAACAACCACAGGAGAAATCTAGGCTGGTGCATGCTGCTGTCCCCCATGGAGACAGAACTTCTAGTCATTCCTACCTGAAACAACTGGAAACCAATTTAGCAAAGATTTGGGCAGAAAATGACAGCTCCAATAGAAAACTGCCTCTGTAAATGTCACCATTCTGACTCATGTCAGTATCTACAGCAGGGATATTTCTATAACAGAAAGCCTGACTCGTAAAACCTGAAACAGACTAACTACTGAAATTAATATATTTTCAGTGTTTGTACCAATTTCTGAATCTCGCTGAAGCTATTAAAGTTACAAATTCTCAATACCTCTTCTCACATTTGTCCATTTTAGCTTTCCTTATTGGCTGAACTCACTTCATCACTGCAATGCAATGATCTTCTTTCCAGACATTCAACCCAAAAGAGATATCAGATGTGGTGGACAAAGTCTAACATTCATCGAAGTCTTTGTGTTTTGTATTTTAGGAAGAAGAGTAGGGCTTTTTTTGAGATCTGTAAATAACTTTTAGTTAATTATTTAAAAATTATTACTATTACAGATGTGTTGTTCAAGAGCAGAGTATAATAGGAATATTAAAATTTTAGAAATGGAAGTTCACACTACCTAAGTTTGCTAAACAAAAAGCCCCCACTCTCTCGTATGTTAATATGCACACAAATGCAACTCAAATATATTTGATCTTCAATTTTCTTCTTTCAGTCTACTTACCAAAATGATTTTGATGTAAATAAAATATATCTGAATATTAAATATTCATCTTGAACCAAGCATTTAGTAACTGAGGTGGGTAGATGGATATAAAGGAATGATATGTTTTCCATGAGCTCACAATCTTGATTAGACCAATAGCAGAAATCACTTTATTTCTTCCAATGTATCTTACAAAGCTTAACTTTATGAATTGGTTATTGTTTATTCTCTAATTTAGAATTACATAAATATTTTGTGAATTTTACTTCTTCAAACATGGTAACGCTTTTTATAAATAGGGTTGCAAATAAGTAAGGATAAGGACATTTTCCCATTGCTTTATACAGTCAGACAATAAGGCAAGTCAGAAATGAATATCTGTTGTAAAAATGCTAGCACCTCCTGTTACAGTTTTCTGTACTTGGTCTTCTATTACTTTGCAAAGGTGGTGAAGAAAACATGTCAAATTATATTTGGAGTTTATGTTTTCATGAAAGGTTGAACACAAAGTAAAAATGTTCGATGTAAATATTTAAATTGTACACAATCTTAAAAATGATAAAACTATCTATACTTGAATTTAATGTTGACATGCTCAACTCCATGTAAATAAAAAAACCAAAACCAATATAAATTTTTCACTACTATCTCTTAAATTATGCAGGTAATTCACAAATATTTTTTAAAGAACAATGTGTTAAATAAGCAGTTTTCTCCCTGTGTAATTAAGCCTTATAACATTCAAACCAATAATTAATATACATTTTTATAAGTGTCTTTTAAAAGGGTGCATAAGATCTCATGGTGGTTACAAAAAAAACCAGATGCAATATTTTATAGCATTAATGACATTAATGATCAGAGACTTGGAATGGGATGCATGATTATTTTATCCAGGGATTTTTAACTGTTTGCATTTCTTCTGGTCAATTCCTGCATCTACGGTACCAAGAAACCTTATAGTCAGTAATGGTTATTAAATGGTTTTTTACTGGTTTAGATCCAGACTTTCTTTTCTTTTTTTTCTTTTTCTTTTCTTTTCTTTTTTTTTTTTTTGTGAGTTGGAGTCTCATTCTGTCACCCAGACTAGAGTGCAGTGGCCACTCCCGGCCACCGCAGCCTCGACCTGCTGGGCTCTGGCGATCCTTCCGCCTCAGCCTTCCAAGTAGATGGAACTACAGGCGCGCGCTACCATGCCGGTTTGATTTTTGACTTATTGTAGAGATGAGGTCTTGCCAAATTGCCCAGGCGGGTCTCGAATCCGCGGGCTCAGGCAATCCACTCACCTCAGCCTCCCAAAGCGCGGCATTACAGCCTGATCTACCGAGCCCGGCTAGATCCAGACTTTCATTTGTCACCACGTCAGTCCCAGTTGTATCTCTTAATCTTTGTCTCATGTGGGCTCAAACAATGCAAATCAGGTTGTTCCCTGCCTTTTATCAGGGCTTAATCAAAAATTGCAAATGATTCTCTTGTTCTGCTTGCTAGTTCTCAGAGTACAAAGTCTTAATAAAAGTGTAAGTTTGTGTGTTTATTTATTTGCTGCAATGCTTACCTATGCACATGTTGTTATTTCAAAATGTAAAACTGTTCTATAATTCTGCTTTGTAAAATATTAGTGATAAAGAATTCCCTTGTTTGGACAGGAATAAAAAAGATGTCTCTACATCAAAGGCTATCTGAGCTGTCCTCAACCCCTCGAAAATCTTTTCCTCTATTTTTTCACTTTCTCAAATACCTCCCTGTTAAGCTGCAGCTGTATTTTAAAAGATTCCCATGGATCTCTTGCTACCTTAAATGCTTAGTAAATGCCTCAGGCCAAGGCAACTTTAAATTACCTGCACAAACATTTTGACACTAAAAATTATGTTTCCATCCTCCCTGAAAGAAAATACTTTTCTAACCCCTTTGATTGTTTTTTTAACTATCAAATACAATGTCAAAATCAGGGTTGAATTATTCTATGTCAGAAGATCTGTTATCTAGAACTTGATAGGGCAATATTTTATTGACTATTAATCACTATATTTTAACTAGTATAATCACTATGTTCTTAAAATTCTCTTTGGTTGTAAATTACAGCAGAAAAACATAAGGACTATTTATTGTGTGTGCGAGTATATGTATATGCACATCTATGGTTGTGTTTTTATGTATTTGAAAAATAACCTGGCAAGGATAATGCTTCCAGGATTATCTAGTTTAGTTTAGAATTATCTTAGGAACAAAACAAATCTAATTCATTTTCCTCTACATCTTTAACATGCTTTTTTGGGGGGGGCAGTTGATTACAGATATCTAGAAAAAAAGAGAATGCTATATTTTAAAATATTTGTATTCGTTTAGTTGTGTCAACTGCTGTCAAAGTTGTTTTTTCACGTAATAGTGATTGGTTACACTATCCCCAAACAGATTTCTATTATTATTTTAGCAAGCTTTGGATGATTTGTTTAGTTCTGATCATTTCAGTAAGATTGATTCAGTTTATATATCTTTTGTTATTTTTTTATTGTTAAATATTTATTTGACAATAAAATGTGCTGTAGAAAATTGATTTCAATTTCAAGGGAAGCAAAGTACCTGAGACACGCAGACTAGGAAAAAGAAAATTACATTAAAAGTCCATTTTGAAAATAAAGCTCAAATCTTTGAATTACTATTCATAATCCATTATTTTCATAACCTTCCACCTCTTTAATGATTCTGAGTAACAGTCTGTGAATTATGCCTGAAACCTGGTGCAAATGTCTTTTACATTTGAAACATATTTTATAACTGGAAGAGTCAGTTAAAAAAATTTAACCAATAATCTATATGACTTTAGACAATGACCATTAAATGGATCTAGGTAAAATCTGGTACTGATTTTATATTAATCAGAAATTCAATAAATCTAAGAATTAAATAAAATTGCATCAAATATAACCAGTTATTAATAAGGAGCGAGAACAAGTAAAAATAAAATATTAAAGAGAAAGAGAGAGGCTTTACATTCCAAAGAACGAGTCTGAATTTCAATAAAGGTGAGTAAAGTGTAATGTAGCAAGAATTCGTCACAAACCTTTTACCATTCAAATTATAGTAGACATGCTGCATAGTAAGTGCAATTTTACAGGTCTGCAAAATAGTAATATTAATGGTCCAGCATCTTTAAAAATCAAAAGTCTCCTAAATGATTAACTTGCCATGTCTATTGAATATTAATAACATCAAGCAGTTGAGTTTATTAACCTTTTACATTAATGGTCAGAAATGAAACATGCTGAGAACAATTGCATGACAGAAGGAGGAAATGTTTCTGATGACTATTGGGTTTCATTTGACAGTTAATAAAAACCACCAAGTACATATTATGTTAGATTATCCGAGATCTGGATTCCATATGACAAGCCATTATTATTAAAGGCAAATGGAGGGTATTTTCAAATACACCCTGGAGTGAGGTAGACTAAAATATGATGGTACACTCTTGAATGTCAAGGACATTTTGTGCAGTGCGTAATGGAAAGCTACATGTAATGTGCAGTTTGGGAACTATTTCATGTTCCTCGGAAGACCTCAAAGCATCACACTGAATATTTTATTGGGAGATGTCACACTCTGCTATAGGTTCAAGTGCATAACAAATATTTATAGACAATCATCATTTCAATGCCAGAGAGAACGTGTCAAAGCTAACTACATCATTATACTTAGCATATGAGTGAGTGTTTAATGTCTTGCCCTTTCTATTTTTTTCCTTCATTCTTCGTTATTTAAAAATAATCAGTCAAGTTTTACATCATCCATAGTCATTTCTGTTAGAAAATTAGAGTCATACACGACTGGGTGATTTTTTTCTCAGTAATGTAGTAAGTGGTGAGCTATGATTCTGACTAATTATGCCTTCTAAATGTCAGCTATATTCATTAGGAAGTATGAAAACAATTGGGAGTGAAAAGATTTTGTTTTAAGAATATTAAACTTTTAAGGTAGGCAAATAGCGATAATATCAGAAACAAGTGCTTTGTTAAAATGAAGAATTTCTAAAAGTTTGACTATAAGAATGTTATTGTTCAGTGTGGAAATTGTGTTATTTGTTAAATGTTAAGAACTTGGAAACATAAGGCCTGAGTTAGGTTGCTTTTTAATATTTAGAGGTTATCTGCTATTTACTATATGACTTACCCTAGGTAAAATGACTTAACCTCTCTGAACCCGTTTTCCCTCCCATTGTCTAAACTAGATCCATTTCATAAGGTTGTGTCCAGAATTATATGTACATGGGAATCTTTGTAAACTACAATAAATATATGAAATAAAATACACTGTCATTAATAGCTGTAATACAAATAGTAACATAACACTGATTGGAGCTGTGGCAAGAGGTAAGAAGGAATAATTATAAGGGACACAAAAAAGTACATATTATTTACTTTTGTTGTGGTGATGGTTTCATGAGTGTATAAAAATGCCAATGTTCATTTTTATTGTACATTTAAAATATTTGTAGCTCATTATATGTCAGTTAGTCCACAATAGACCAGTTTTAAAATTATTAGGACTACTATCACTATGAAAAACATGTGGATGGGTTTTATAAGTATATTAGATGAAAGAAACTAGAAACACAAAATATGCAATATACTTTGATTAATTTACAGTTAAAAAGCAGACAAAAACTGTGTAGTATTAGAAGCCATTATAATAGATTATTAACACTGTTAGGGAAGAGTTTTGGCTGGTTAGGAAAAAAAGGAGATACAGGTGTGAAAATAATGTTATCATCTAAGTTGTAGCTACAACAGTCATGCACGTAATAACTTACTGGGTTATACACTGCAACTTGTGCATATCAATTTATGTATGTTTTATTCCAATAATAAATTCATTTAAAAGGTAATGTGTGGGCAAAAATGTTGGCGCCCCATGACCACTTGTTGCATACTCACTGAAATAATTTACCTGCAAAAGTAAATGTTTAATTCCTCATAAAAATATGTCTAAGAGTTTCAATTCTAGAGTTCTACTAAGCCACTAACTAATAAAAGTCTTAGTGATCAACCAAGAGCAAATTTTACAACAAAAGAGGATGTTACTTGGTAAGTCTTTTAGTTTAGCTTCTCCAGAGAAGCAGAAAAGATAAGATATGAATAATAATGATAGGTAGAGTATAAGTATTTGGTTAACACAGTCATGTGGGCTGTGATCTCCAGCAGCAAGATTTATAGTTGACAAGCTAGAGTCACAGGACAGCTGATAATATAGTTTTAGTCTAAGTCTGAGTCTAGAAGATAGGGGAAGAACAATGTCTCAGTTTTCATTTTAAAATGATTTGTCAAGATTTACATAATCCAGAAGTCATTTCCCATTAGAAATAAAGAATCATAAACAACTCTTAGGAGTTGTCATGAGTGATTTTTTTTTTTAACCCAGCCAGGCAGATAGAACAAATGCTCTTATTTCATATTGTAATCTACTCAAGGATTTCAGTGGATTGACTGAGGTCCACTGTATCAAGATGAACAATCTCTTTTGTTCAATTTACCAATTCAACTCTTTTTTTCTTTATGTTAAAGATGTATAATTCAGAGTTGGGTATACAAATGTTCACTATGCAAGTACCCTGGTTGATGAGGTGTGCCCCTGCCTCCTCTGTCACTTTCCCTCAACTGCCAATCCCAACCCCACCCCGGGCAGTTTCCCACTACTGCCATTCCCTTTCTTATAGTATTATGATAATTCCGATTCAACTCTTAACTCATCCAGAAACACTCTTACAGAAGTACCCAGGGTAATCTTAAACCAAATATTTAGGTACCTCATATATGTGCAACAAAATATTGGGGCCATAGTCCAGTTAAGTTGACACATAAAATTATCTTTTACAGAAAATAAGGGTAAAATGTCAGATAAATAGAGATACTATCATGACCAGCAGAAAAGGTAATTCAGGAATTTAAAAAAAAAAGTACACAGAATGACCAAACCTGAACCAACACTACAGGTATATGATTTCGTATTCCCAGTTTTGAAATCCAAGGACTTTGAATATTTCTTAAACTCAGAACCATATGAATTTCATCACCAAGATCTGCCTGTACTATTTTAATTGTTGTCTAATTTCTTATGATTTTATTTTTACTAACAACACTATTCAATTTGCCATCGCCCATTTAACTGAACCGCATGCCTAGGCATCTGATCTAGCTTTCCTTTGTGACTCTTGCTGTACCAATCCATTTTCTAAGAATCAGGCAGATTGATTTCCCTAAACATATATTGGATTAGTCAGTTAAGTTAATTAGGGTGGGTTTACCATTTTACTTAGAATAAAATTTCACAGTACTAAAATGACCTACAGGGTTCTGCATGGAATGCTTGGTCCTAGATTCAATATTACACTAATCATTTTCTCTTTCCATTTCAATATTAACCTTCCCTTTGTTTGGGAAATTCTCTGAATTAATCCTTGCCTCAGAGCATTAATGCAGCTGTGTTTCTTCCATAGGCTGTCCACTTGTATACCTAATCTAGAATTGTACCCCACATCATTAAAATAAAATGTATTAGAAAAAGAAAAAAAAAGAATGATTTTCCATATCATTACATCATTATAGGTTTACCTTAAATGTTACCTTTTGGGAGATTGTCTATGTCAACCTATCTCAAGAAAATGTATAGCTTACAATTTGATTAATCACTGAGTTAGCACTGTCCATAAAGATAATTTATTAGCCCAAATTATTGTTTCCTTATATGTATATATATCCTTTGCCAATATTTTTATATCTATTTGCAGCCAATTTTGGCAGCTAAAAATAGGTGAAAAAAGACCTAAAGAACCCTGTCTTATCTATCATATCCTTTCTTATACTAAGCTACCATTAACTATAATAGCTAGTATAATATTGCATTATTAGCATAAATATTTTGATATGCTATTATGGTCATGCATCAAATGTTGATGTTTCCATTTTCTTTATTGTGCAATATTTGCATTTTTCATAATATTTTACTGTTCATCCATGTGTGTTTAATAACATATTTTGCCATTACTGAACAGCTATGAACTGTAGTTAATTTTCTGATGAAATAAAATCCAAATGGGGGAAACAAATAAAAAATGAGACTAAATATCTATTCTGAATCTTTAATTATTTTCTATGTGTCTAATGGAGCTATACATTGAAAGTATTTCTCTAAAGGTGCTTCGTTACAAATGTGTGGAAAAGATTAGAAGGATGTTCATTGAGATATAAAACTTCTATAATTTTGTCTGCACACACTGCAAACTCAGACTATTCCTTAAGTCTCTACACAGAACTATGCACATGATTGAGGCTGACTAGAATAAATTGTGAATTATAAACGTATGCATGTTTATTTATTTAAAGAACATATAAAGTCAAAATATTGGATATAGGAATAATTGCTTTTATGAGTTAATGATTCAACATGAAAGAGAAAAATGGCTTTATATAAGGTAAGTTCTGGTGGAAAAAATACAAACATATACACACACACATGCACGCACACGCACGCATTTGCAGAGAGGAAGAGACAGATGGTTAATTTAGGTGTCAGCTTGACTAGATTAGGTGACACCCAGATAGCTAGCTAGCATTATTTCAGGGTATGTCTGTGAGGATATTTTGGGAAGAAACTGTCATTTGAATCAGTGAACTAAGTAAGGAAGATCTTCCCTCAGCCACTATGGGGCAAAACCATCCAATCAGTTGGAGGCCCTGGTAGAACAGTGAGACAGAAGAAGGGCAAATTCTTCTCTCTCTCCCTGAGCATGGACACCCATTTTTTTCTGCCCTTGAATATTAGAACTCCAGTTTCTCCAGCCTTTTGCCTCAGTCTCAGAGTTACACCATTTTCTCTCCTGGTCTTTGGACTTGGACTGAGTGATTCTATCAACTTTTCTGGTTCTCCAGCTTGCAGTTTGAATATCATGAGACACCTCAGTCTTCGTAATCATAGAACTAATCCCCATAATAATTCCTCTCTTGGATTTCTCTCTATGTATATATCTTTTGGCTCTGTGTTTTTGGAAAACTCTGACTGATACAATGCAAAAAGTGAAACTCATTCTGACATTATAGATCTATATTATGGGAGGTATTTGAGTAATAAAGATTAATTGCTGTTATTCTTTTACTTTATTGGTTATGAAAATAATATATGGAAAATGTGAAGACTGTACTTCAATGTAATAACAAGACACAAATGATTAAATCTGTAAAATGAGAAAAATATGAACGATAGAGTATGTCAGAAATAGGAATACTCAGTGAAATACACAAAACTACAGCATCCTAAAAGGACATATTGCTTTGTTTCCTCAGATTAGGAGGAAAATATTCATTGGTTAGTCATAAAAAAAGTTCAGTCAATTAGAGGATAACAGCCTTCTATAATATTTATCTCAGTGTGGTACAGAAGGTATTTGGGTTTTTTGGTTTCACAATGCTCATGTATTTTTATATATTGCTGCTACAAGTGATCTATTTTGTAACACTTTATATAAATAATAGGCTGTAACTTTAAATTCATTGTTTTTCATGTTTGAGAAACAAGTTCTTTTAATTTGTTTATGAAAATTGATGGATCAAAATGGAATTTTGATGGTAAAGCCTCAGGTTATAAAACGCTTCATTTACATATCACATAGAATAGCACTTTCAATTTTTGCATTATTCTAAAATGTAACTGAGTTTATAACAATATTATTCTTTGCTGCAATGAAAGTAGCACAGTACATTGATTAGCATGATTGCAGATTGATTAGATTTCATTCTACATTGATGAGTCAAAGGAGACAGGCAGAGGAAACTCTGCTGACTCTGACTTTATGAAATGGCAAGTGAAATTCTCCTTGTTAACCAAGCAGCATTTAAAGTTATTTCCTATTCCCTGAAAATACATCCTAAACTCTGCATCATAAATGCCATAGGACAGTAAACCCTGAGAAAAATAAAGAAACAAAACTTGTAAACACAGCAATTTTTTCTAGGAAGGACCCCTGTCCCCCCAAAAAAGAAAATTCTTATCTACCTCAACAGGAAAACTAACATGTCAGTATGACCATGAGATATCTACAAGCAGCAGTATATCATCTTTTGATAACATCAAGAATATAGGGCTGTTCTAGTTTGTGTTTATTCATTCAGTAACAAATTTTTGAATATGAAGTTACATCAGGTACTGTGTTAGGTTCCGAGGATCCAATGGGGAGCAAGATTATTTTTCTGGAACATTTTCCCATAATCCCATATGACTTAATTTCTCAACAGTCATTGACAATTTTGACACCTTTTTAAATTTTACCTTTTCTCTGTTGTTTTCAAGATCATAGCAGTATCTTGCTTTTATTTTTAATGTCTCTGGCATTTATTTTCCTCCATTCGTAAAAATTTTCTCTTCTCCTCAATTTAGACTTTTAGTAAAACTTATCCAACTTTTGCCTCAGAATGAGACAATACCTGTAGTATTGCAGAGAGAAAACAAATGCATCCGCTGCCCCCCAGAGGGAGACAATATCTCTTTTAAGGCTATTTGATATACACACAGCCTGAAAGAAATCGTCCAGAAAAAAAAAAAAGTATTCAAAACGCATGCAGAAATGCAAAGGCTCTAGTTAGAATTATCTTCTGACATACGTATTCCACTCCTCTATAAACTCTAACTTCATATTATCAGGTATGCTTATTAAGACAGAGATTAAATATGGTGGCCAGTGAAGGAGTTTATTTTTGACCTGACAAACATTACAGCTAGTGTTTCGGATGCTCCCATCTGAGCCACCTGCTTTTTTGTATGTTTTGTTTTGTTTATATCTCTATATATTTTTTTCCCTAGCAAAACTGAAAAAAATAACTACATGATGTGTGATTAAAAGTGCATACAGATGGCACACATACACTATCTTATATTTAATTACAAATGTGTGGCAAGTATTAAGGAAATGACAAGTTACAGTTCAGAAGCCCATGCTACCAGCAGACCTGCCACTATCTCCACCAAAAAAGCATGTGAGAATTTATCCTGGACAGGGTGACAGGTAGATCCAGAAGTTTGTCTTATCTCATGACAGTGACCTTTAATTAAGTGACAATAACTGGCTGGGGAAAATTTCTACAACAGGAGAAAAGAAAATAAGTGCAAAATGTTTACTATTTACTCTTACTTCCTATATCCAGAAGGGGATTCCTATAAGCCAGTTCTGACCAGACACTAGGAAATATGGGGCATTGCTGATGTAAAAAATATAAGTCAGTCTGTCAGTAAATCTACAAATGGCAGTCTTGGTTTAGCATTGCAAGCAATCCATATCCAAAACATTTTCCTGCTGCCATCCAGATGATCACGGCATACACTTAGGGGATGATGAAATATTGATAGTTCAGCTGTTGGCAGTAGCAACAGACAGATCAGCCCTAGCAAGAAGACCATTTTTGGCCTGTTTATAGCCATGCTTAGTCTGCTTCTCTGCTACTAACGATGTTTTGTAAGTAAACCTACTAGATAAATTAGGGTTATCTAGCATAGCAGCTGACTTAATTCACAGACGAGATCATTGCTTCCCCTAGTTTTTGTATCTGTTGCTATTAATGCCCTTTAAGTAGTAGCTTTGTAAGATTTTTTTTTCTTATCCTGTGTTGTTCCAAAAAATATAGTTAACATACTTTTCTTCAGATTTCCTGATCACCAGTTTTCCCAGTCTCTGATTTTTCTGCCAATCCTTAGTCACCAATTGGTTGGATCTGTTATCTAGATGAAGTCCACAGATATGCTGGTCAAAATTATGCTCCTTGGGAGAATATCCCTACATCATTGTCTTTCCTGGCTACTTCTTAATAAAACAAACCACACTGCTGCTTTCCTCAGACCCTTACTAACATGCAGTGCACATGCCTCCATGGAGCAGGGAAATGTATTTTCTCTTTTGTGAACTTGGCATAGGGCCTCAAAATAAGGGTATAGATGTGAATGGAAAAAAGGATAAGTTGAAGTAGTAATAGTTACCTGCTGATGCAATTTATAGGCACCTTGCGGATCTAGTCAAGCCTTTCCATTTGTGTAGCACTCTCATTATAAAATAAAATGCTGGTGCTGTGCATGTTCAAATTTATGGTTCAGTGGATCAGATAATACCCCTACATGACTGACAGTTTAGATGACATAGTTATGTTTTGTCCTATGTTCAGTCTCTACTAAGGCCTAACAGCAGGTCAAGAATTATTTTTAAATTGATGATATTTATAAACAAAGAAGAGAATAGATTTACTTGAAAACTTTGACTATGTTCTGTGATTTTTGTATTGGAACTACTTTCCAGGAACATCATTAATCATTTCTATCTGCCTCCAAAGCTGTTAGGATTGATGGATCTCATGCTCCAAGTGACAGCAAAACTCAGACCAGTCTAGACCTGCTATACAGTTTATTCTTGCTTTGGTTCTCATTAAAAACTGACAACTTTATTGATTACCCATAAAATGGTTTCCAGAAGCAAGTTTATATATAATATATATAGCCTCCAAAATTCAAAGAGATCCACTGAGTCACGCCTTCTGTTATGATTGATACAACAATTTGTTTCTTAGGCTAAAGGAGTATCCCAGTACTCACCAAACCAGTACATGTTGGGGAAACATGTACTGATCATGTCTCTAATGTACTTACTACTCTTTACTTATCAGGTCTAAATAGCATAATGTTATCATGGATATGAACCAGTGTAATTATTTTTATGATCTATCAGAACAATAGATGCCATTCTGAGGCATATTGTAATGGTAAACAGGAGATTTAACATAGCATTAAGGTAAAGTATTAAACATATTCCTTGTCCTGTCACGAAAACGTAGGCAGTTTGTGATCTACTGTTTGGGGGCAAAAAATAAATATTCACCAGGTCAAATGTTGTATATTGCATGCAACTACCAGTAGCTGTATTGATTTTACTTCAGTAAGATACCACACCATATCTAGAATAAAAGATGAAATAGGAAATACTGCCGGATTAAATTTACAAAGATCTGTTGTCATCTTCTGCAACTCATCTGAGTTTTCCAAAGTCAAATAGATTAGTTAAATAGAGATATAGTAGGAGTCCCTAGTTTTTTGTTTTTGTTTTTGGGTTTTTTTTGAGTTGGAGTCTCACTTTGTCAACCAGACTGGAGTGCAGTGGCCGCTCCCGGCCACCACTTCGACCCGCTGGGCTCCGGCGATCCTTCCATCTCCG